>NW_026615000.1:0-64342 GCF_030052815.1 Hevea brasiliensis
CACCTTGGGGAGCATTAATGCTATTTGTTAAAAAGAAAGATGGTACACTCTGGCTTTGTATAGATTACAAGTAACTGAATAAGGTGACAGTAAAGAACAAATACCCTCTACCATGGATAGATGATTTATTTGATCAATTGAAGCGAGTCAGTGTATTCTCCAAGATTGATCTCAAATTGGGGTATCACCAGCTGAGGGTAAAGGAGGCAGATGTGCCTAAGACTGCATTTAGGACTCGGTATGGGCATTACGAGTTCCTAGTGATGCCATTTGGGTTGACGAATGCACCAACAACATTCATGGACCTATTGAACCGTATATTTCATCCTTATTTGGATCGGTTTGTAGTGGTCTTCATTAATGACATACTGGTGCATTTTATGGACAAAGAGGAGCATGATGAGCATTTGAGGATTATCCTGCAGACTCTGAGGGAGAGGAAATTGTAATCAAAATTGTCCAAGTGTGATTTTTGGCTGGATTAGATTTTTTTCCTTAGACATGTTGCATCAGCAAATGGGATCAAGGTGAATCCAAAGAAAATTGAAGCTATAATGGACAGGAAGCCTCCTAAGAATACAATAGAAGTCAGAAGCTTTTTAGGGTTAGCTGGGTACTACAAGAGATTTGTGAAGGAATTTTCCCTTAGAGCTACCCCATTGACTAAGTTACTGCATAAGAATGTGAAGTTCAACTTGAGTGATAAGTGCCAAGCCAATTTTGAGAAACTGAAGGCTATGCTTATAGAAGCACCTGTGTTAACACAGCCAGTATCTAGGAAAGACTATGTGATCTACAATGATGCCTTTAATGGACTTGGGAGTGTCTTGATGCAAGAAGGAAAAGTAGTGGCCTATGCATCTAGGAAGTTAAAACCATATGAGAAAAACTATCTTACCCATGATTTGGAGTTGGCAACGATAGTGTTTGCTTTGAAGAAATGAAAGCATTACCTATATGGTGAAAAGTGTTATATCTACACGGATCACAAGAGTCTGAAGTACTTGCCAACCCAGAAGGAACTCAACCTAAAATAGAGGTGATGGATTGAGTTTCTGAAGGATTATGACTGCGTGATTTGAAGGCAGGGAAGCATGGATTTAGGGCCATTAGAAGATTGAATTTCAAAATTTAATCTAGGGTTTCATGCTTGCATATTTGTGCATTATGATCCTAAGCAATTTCTAATGCCCTAGAGCATGTTAAAACATCCTTTTAACATGCATTACGGATTCATTTGCCATTAAGGATTAGTGTTTAGTATTTAATCATATTAAATGCTAATTAAAGGAGGGATTGAAATTTCTAACCTCTAAAGCATAGAATCAACCCTTCTTATTCCCTTTGGGTGCTCCAAGGGCTCCAAATGTTGCCCCTCTAGCTTATCCACTACAAGCACACCAAGTTTCACTAATGATAGCCCCAAATCCTCTCTTTGAAGCTTGCCAACCACTAATACTTTAGGGGTTTTTTCTTTGGTGAAGGTTATATGGATGTATAACACTTGAAACTCTTTCTAGTAGTCTTGATTCTAGAAGAAATCAAGATTTCTCTCACTTGTCAATGGAAGAAAAATGAAAGGAGAGAGAGAGGGAGAGATGCCATTCAAGGGGTTAAAGAAAGAAGAAGATTACTTCTTCTTCTTATCTTGTATTTATATACATGAGACAAAAGCAATTAATTGGTGCCACATGTCAAGCCATGATTTAATTTTGCTTTATATTTGTCTCAATCTCATCAAGACAAGTGTCAAACCTTAATTAAATCATCAAAAAGTTGTCTTCCATCATGGAATGACAAGTGGCACACTTACATAGGTGCCATGTCTCACCATCTCATGATGCCACGTGTCATCATATAAAATTACCATTTTGCCCTTGTATATAATTTTGAGTTCTCAACCCAAAATTATAATTTCTCCCTTAAATTAATTTATATCACATATATTAATTAATTAATTAATCTCTATTAATTAATTTAACCATTTAATTTTTATTATACATCCAACGACCTAGATTTAGTTTCAAGTCATGCTAGGGACTTTGCAATCTTATTGAAAATCAAACCTATTTAATTAATTAATTAAACTCTTTAATTAATCAATTACATCATAATTTACTTGGTGAATAACTTGTGTAGGTGTGTAACTTACTAAGCTCATTACTAATTGATAATGAGAAATGATATTAACTCTTAATATCATTAAAACTCTTTCTTACCATAAATGATTTCTCTAAATCACTTTAGGAATCTCATAGACAATAGTTTATACCTAGCATAGCATGCCATGGCCACCCAATCAATAATAAGGAATACCTTAAATAAACCTTTAATCATATGTTACCATGCACTAAGATCTCTCCATTACAAAATCCCAATTCTAGCTGGAGTCATGGTTAATGTCAAACTCCAATTGCTATGAATCTTATGTTCTCTTTTAATTCCAGTTCTGATTAAATCAAACTTTCTTGTCAAAAACTCCTTTCTAGCTAAGTCTATCTGTCCTGGCCAGGAACTTGAATTATCAAGAACAATTAAATGAATATAGGATTTTATCCCTATATAACACTTATCTCCATATATAACTAGTAGGAGCCAAAACATGCCCGTATACCCATACACATTAGGAGTATAAAAGCAGTATCAAACTTAAACCACCTATATATAAAATAACTGTGTTATCTCAGGTATAAAGATTATATGCACTGATATGATAATGCATTGACAAGAGTAAACTCCACGTGTTTGTCATAAGCGTCACTGGTTTGGCCTACTTATCATATATAAATGCTTATCATATTTGTCATGTGGCATGAGACTCACCACTCGAACTTATTAATATCTCATATTAATACTTTGGGAACTAATATGATTATAATCTTTCTTGATAAGTCATGTCCTTTGTGAAGTATCCTCGATTGTGAACTAATTTATGATACTTTGTGTTAAAAATACTGTCACTCATATTCTTAACAACTTAATAATAAAATTTCTAACAAAATATCAATGGACCTTTTCAATTACACATAAATAAATTATGCAAACAAAAAAGTGTAATTGCCTTTTATTAATAAAATTATGTACAAAATACATATAAAATGATATACTCTAGGGCATATTACTAACATGATTAATTATCACCCTAGAAAGGCAAATATGGTAGCAAATGCTCTGAGCAGGAAGTCCATAGCGGCTCTGAGATCTTTGAATGCTCACTTGTCTCTAGCACAAGATAGAGCTATTTTAGCTGAGTTGCATGCAAAGCCAAATTTGTTACAGCAAATACAGGAAGCACAGAAGTAGGATGAAAAGTTGATAACCATCATGGGCAGAATTAAAGAGGGAAAGGAAACTGAATATGAGATGAAAGAAGATGGGTGCTTGTACTACAAAGGAAGATTATTTGTACCAAATGATGTAGAATTGAAGAAGAACATCCTAAAAAAGGCACACAGCAGTTTTCATGCTATACACCCTAGTAATACAAAGATGTATCATGGGTTAAAGACACACAATTGGTGGCCTAGTATGAAGAAAGATATTGGTGACTATGTGGCTAGATGTTTGACATGCTAGCAGGCTAAAGCTGAGCATCAGGTTCCATCTGAGTTGTTGCAACCCATATCCATACCAGACTGGAAATGGGATCGCATCACCATGGACTTTGTCACTGGATTACCACTAACACAGAAGAAGCATCATACCATCTGGGTGATTATTGATAGATTGACAAAGTCAACTCATTTTCTACCAGTTCGAGCTTACTATTCACTGGAGCTAGTAGAGATATACATAGCTAAGATAGTTCAGCTACATGGAGTGCCAACATCGATCAGATCTGATCGAGACCCAAGGTTTATGTCGAGGTTTTGGAAGAAGCTACAAGAGGCGCTAGGCACTCAATTGCATTACAATACGGCTTTTCATCCTCAAATAGATGGACAGTTAGAATGAGTAATTCAGGTAACCATTAAAAACTTGGTGAATTATTATTATTGTTGTTAAAAGAATGATAGTGATGACATGGATTATATGATAGGTGCTTGAGGATATGCTTCAGAGTTGTATTATTGATTTTGAAGGAAGTTGGGAAAAGTACCTTCCTTTGGTGGAATTCGTATATAATAACAGTTACTAAGCAAATATAAGGATGGCTCCATATGAAGCATTATATGGGAGGAGATGCAGAACCCCATTATGCTGCACAAAACTGGGTGAGGACAAGACTGTGGGGCCAAATCTTATGAGACAGACTGAGGAGAAAGTAAAACTCATCAGAGAGAATTTGAAAGCCACCTCAGATAGGCAAAAATCATATGCAAATTTGAAAAGAAAAGACATAGAATATGAGGTTGGTGACAAAGTGTTTCTGAAAGTATCACCATGGAAGGAAGTGCTAAGATTTGGGAAGAAGGGTAAGCTAAGCTCTAGGTTTATTCATCCATACGAGGTTATTAAACGTGTAGGTCCAATAGCCTACAGGCTAGCTTTACCACCTGAGCTGGACAAGATCCACAACGTATTCTATGTGTTGATACTGAGAAGATACAGATCAGACCCTTCACATGTCATATCGATAGAAAAGATAGATATACAGCCTGACTTGATATATGAAGAGGAACTAGTAAGAGTTTTGGCACGAGAAGTTAAGGAACTCCAGAATAAAAGGATTCCATGTAACACCCTCATTTTCATAGTCCGTACGTCCTACTGTTTCGATGGCTAATGTCTGCCCTGAAAAGTCGAAATATCTGGAACTACACTCCAGTGATAGTAAACAAGCATAAAATAATGAGATATGTGATGACAAAAATTAAGAAAAAATAAAAGAGATAAAATGTGACTAAGTTAAACAAGCCAAACCCGTAGCGATGGGTGACCACACCGGGAAGTTACGGCAAGGACCGTTGACTAGCCCTGAACTGCGGGGAACTCAGGAAAATATTTTCAGGACCTAATTAAAGGTCTACTGAGGTGTAATTGACATTGGAAATGTCAAAGAAAAATTAATAAGTTAGTATAAAAAAATAAACGAAAATTAAAGAAATTGACGGTACAAGGAGTTAATTGGTAGTATTGAAAAATCTGAAATACAAATCGAAGAGGGGCATTTTGGTCATTGACACCTAGAATGGAATTTTGACCTAAATGTCCATTGAAAATAAGTGGTATTAAATTTTTGGAACTCCAGGAAAAATGAAATTAAAAATGAAATGCAATTAAAAGATAAATGGGGAATTAGTTTTCAAATATTGAAACCTTGGATTAAACTAATGTTTAATTATTATTAGTGGACAATTAGTGGACCTTAGTGCGGGCATAAATACCCATAAGTGGACAGCAATGACCACTTCAACATTCATTTCTTCATTTTGCACAACCATGGCCGAAACATATTCTCTCAAAATCTCCATGGAAGGTTTCAATCAAAGCTCTCAATCCTCATCATTTTTTCGCATAAAACCACAAGATGCCTTCACAAGAACTTGTCCTTACCTCATGGGCAGCATGTAGGAAGCAAAAAGAAGAAGTTTTGGTGAGGTTTAGCAAGCTCCAAATAAAGGTTAGTGCTTAATCTCCCCATTTTCTTTCATTAGATCTTGTTTTGAGCTTTGGGTTAGTTGATTTGTGAAGAAATTGAATAAATTAATATATATTTGGTGAGCCCTTCATTTCCGCAGCCGAGAAATTCAAGGGATTTTGATGTGTTTAAATGATGTAGATGAGTTTAAAAATGATGTTTGATATGGGTATATGTATGGGAAGTGATAGGAATAGAATTGATTGAAATTGAGAAATTTAAATTATGGTTTGAAACAATTATTGGAGATTTGTGTTGTTGCTTCATTTTGGGCAGCCATGAGAACATGGGAGATTAATTATCTCATGAATTTAATTGATGTTTGGGGATGTTGATAAGTAAGCAAATGAGGGTTACACTTGGATTGATGAAAATACTTGTACTAGAAATTGATTGAATGTGAATTGTTGAATTAGAACATTTGAATTAAGGATTTAAAAGTGGAACCTTGATGCTTTGGCAAACTGCCATGTTTAGCACCTATAATATCATGAATTTGTGTGTGTGAATATGAAATTTATTAATGAAATATGATGGCGTTGAATGGTAGGCAGTTTGTGTAATTGCCATGGAAGTGTATGTGTAATATAAGTGTTGTTGTACATTGAATTTGGGTTGAAGTAAATGTTAAACATTAATGGTGTATTGTTTGCATTGAGTACTTGAGTGTTCTGCCCAAAATGCTTACTGGAATTGTGTACAATATATATAGAAGTGCCATGATTAAATGTTGAAGTATTGGGAGGAGGAGGATTGTCAAAATTGGAAGTGTGATGTTCAAATGCAGGTTGTGTATATTGGTAGCACCTAAATTAGGTCATAAGTGCAAAACTGTGAACCCAATTGGTATGAGGCCAATGGAGAGTGAAACTAGACACCAAATAGGCCAACTTTCATGTAGAAATGTTGCTAAAATTCTGCCTAGAAACTGACCTTAAAAATGACCAAATCCAGATTAGTGACTTGAAAGCCTAAAAATTGACCATTTGGGCAGCAATTAGTGTTTTGATCATAACTTACTTAAAACAAGTCCAATTGACCTGAAATTTTTACCATGAATAGTTTAGACATAGATATACAATTCTTATGAAGACACAAAGCCCAGAAATGGCCAGAATCATGCCAAATAGCTTGCACAATTCAGGTACCAAAACTGGCCGAACCAAAAGTGACCTAAAAATGACCTAAGCCTACCATTTTAGTGCATTCTGTCCAGCATTGGTAAATTGACCATATCTTGGTCTACACAACTCAGAATGACCTGAAAGTTTTTCTCGCGTTCAATAAGACATAGACCTACAAGTTTGTAGTTTGGACCGAAACTCGAAAACTAAGAGAACTAGGTCGTCCGACTAAGTCAAAATAGTACACCGAAATCCGGTAAATTGCAATAAAATGCAATACACTTGAAAATGAATTTGGTAATATATACCAACACTAAAGGGCTATAAAATGTGACATATTGATAACATTGGAATTGACTCACTTAGAGTGCATCAAGGGTCAACATTATAAGTTGACTAATGAAATGAATTGAAGGGAATAGTACTAAGAAAATTTAGATATTGGATTTTATGGTTGGAAACAAATTCATTGAGTACTGAAACACTTTAAATTGTGTGTTTCAGTTGATAAGAATATTGAGAAGCATAAAGAACATTGAGTTAAGGCATAGAAGCTACTCAAATCAGGTTTATGCATAACCAGTTTTTAACTGATTTTATTCTGAATATTTCATATGATTAAATGACATATTTTTCTTATGTATTATGTTTAATAAGCATTGGATTTTATTCAATGATTATTGAAATTGTTATAGTATGTATGATTTTAGCTTTGTGAAATGGTATTTCCACAAGTATTAAGCATTGTTGTAAATTGAATAAATTATGTTTTGGAAAATTGTGATAGAACATGTTTTGAATTGTGATAGGAAATTTGCATGGAAAAATGCAAATTTATGATTTGAATTGTGATGAGTATAAAAATGATTGGATATTGGAATTGACTTTGAATTGAATTGTATTGTGATTTATGCTCACTAAAAGGATTGTGATATTGTTTTATATCTCACTATAGATGCTTGACTAGGTTATTACCCGTCTCTCTCATTTGTTGAGAAAACAATGGAGTTAGTTGTGTTTTGATTACCATGGTACGTGCATAGGCTTAGATTCTCCTCTTATTAGAGGTTAGATCTAAGTTTTATGTTATGGCCCTTTCGAAAGATTCATTATTGTGATGTGTACTGTGCACGATGATTCGACCTCCCCGACCATAGGGAGTTAGAATCACCCTGAAGATGGCCCTTTCGAATTAGTCTTGCATAGTTAGTGAGATAAAGAATGGTTTTTGAGATAAAGAATGGGTTTTGAGATAAAGAATGGGTTTTGAGATAAAGAATGATTTTTGAGATAAAGAATGGTTTTTGAATAGTAAAGAATTGTGATTTCAATTATGATTTATGTATAATTGATTTTGTTGGAATTACCTTAAATGTTTGATTGTGATTTGATAAATTGAATTTCGTGATCAAAGTCATTTCATACAAATGATTTATGTTATTAGCAATGAATAATTTGATTTTTGAAATTTGATGAGTATCCTGATTTCCAAATTGTTTGTTGTAATTTTGCTAAGGTATATTAAACTATGTTTTAAGTTATAGTTGTGCACCACTGAGTTCACCACTCAGCGATAGCTTTGTATGCTGTCGCAGGTGAAAAGAGCATAGAGCAATTGAGTAAGCTTCTTTGAAGACACATTCAGATCAGCTCCAGGTATATCATAGGTATACCCATGTCCATAGGTTTTGATGTATGCATGTGATAATATGTATGCAAATTATTTGAGCAATTGTATAAAAACTCTTGTAAAATATTTTAGTATGTAATTAAATATAAATTATTATAAATGAAAATTTGAGATTTCATTTACCTGAATAGTTTTGTAATATTAATTTTGAGTCTTATAATCGATGAAATGTTTCTTTTATGATGAGGTTGGCTTGAAAATGAAATGATTGATTATTGAGATTGAATTGTGAGATGAAATGAAGTTTCTTGGAGTTGTATTTGAGAAAACATATTGGGAGTGTTTGTTAGTAGTATGCCCTAGAGCATATCATTTAGTATGTATCTTGTATATATTTTTATTAATAAAAGGCATTTCCACTTTTCCGTTTACATAATATATTTATGTGTAATAGAAAAGGTCCATTGATATTTTGTTAGAAATATTATTCTTAAGTTGTTAAGAATATGAGTGACAATATTTCTAGCACAAAGTATCATAAATAGGTTCACAATCGAGGATACTTCATAATAAGGACATGACTTATCTAGAAAGATTGTATTCATGTTTGTTCCCAAGTTATTTATATGAGATATAAATAAGATGGAATGGTGAGTCTCATGCCATATGACAAACATGATAGGCACTTATACATGATAAGTAGATAGAACCAGTGACACTTATGAAAAGCACATGGAGTTTACTCTTGTCAATGTTTTGTCATAAATCATATCAGTGCATATAATCTTTAGACCTGAGATAGCACAGTTATCTTGTATATAGGTAGTTTGAGTTTGATACTGCTTTCATACTTGTACTGTGTATGGGTATATGGGCATGTGTTGGCTCCTACTAGTTATATATGGAGGTAGGTGTTGATCAAGATGAAATCTGTTCCTCTAAGTAAATAGAGATAAAATCCTATGTTCATTTAATTGTTTTTGATGTTTCAAGTTCTGGCCGGGACGGATAGATTTATTGAGAAAAGAGTTTCGATGAGAAAATCTTTTTAATCAAGAACTGGAATTAAAAGAGAACATAATATTCATAGCAAATGGAGTTTGACATAAACCATGACTCCAGCTTGAGTTGGGATTTTGTAACAGAGAGATTCTAATGTATGGTAATATATGATTATAGGTTCATTTAAGGTAAACCTTATTACTAATTGGGTGGCTATGGCATGCTATGCTAGGTGTTAACCATGGTCTATGAGGTTCATAAAATGATTTAGAGAAATCATTTATGGTAAGAAAGAGTTCTGATGATATTAAGAGTTGATATCATGTCTCATTGCCAATTAGTGATGAGCCTAGTAAGTCACACACATACACAAGTTATCACCTATTTAAATATGATTTAATTAATTAATTAAAGAGTTTAATTGATTAATTAAATAGGTTTGGTTTGCAATTAAATTGCAAAGTCCCTAGCATGACTTGAAACCAAATCTAGATTATTGGATGTGTAGTATAAATTAAATTTATATTTAAAGTGTTTAAATATGAATTTAATTAATGAGAAATTAATTAATAGAGATTAATTAATTAATTTATATTTGATATAAATTAATTAGAAGAAGAAAATAATTATTTTGGGTTTAGAAGTCAAAATTAAGACACAGAGCATTTTGGTCATTTTGTGTGACACGTGGCACCATGAGATGGTGACACATGGCATAACACATAAGCTTGCCAAATGTTTTTAATCATTTAAGATGATTAAAATCAAGATTAAATATAGGTTTGACACTTGGCACAATGTGATTGGGTCACTTAAACCTAGAGCTAATCAAAGGGTGACATGTGGCAAGGGTTTAATGTGTTAACCTAGCTATTTAAGTGTTGTTATGAAAATAAAAAACAACCAGCAGCCACACTCCTCTCAATTGTCACGCCATTTTGCAGCCCTCCCTCTATTCTTCTTCATCTCTCATCAATTCAAAGAGATTAGCCATCAATCTCTTGAATTAAGAACACTAGAAATTGTTTCTAGTGTCCTGTTTACATCTTTAATCTCTTAAAAGGCAGAACTTGATTTTCTAATGAATAGAAAAAGCTTTAGAAGCTATTCATGGGCTGCCATAGGTGTTCTTGGTGTGGACAAGCTAGAGGGACAACATCTGGTGTCCTGAAGACGAATCTCAAAGCGCGGACATGCAAAGCATCAAGAGGTTAGTGTAATCGTTCTTGATTTAATCTAGGGTTCTAAAATTAATCTGATTAATTTTAAAATCTTAAATGGCAAATACAGATCCAAAAACATATTAAAAGAGTTTTAATATGTTGTTTATCATTGAAATCAAATAGATAAAAATAAATCTTGCATGATGCATGTGACCCTAGGTGAAAATTTTTGAATTCAATGGTATAAACTTGTGTTTTTCACGCTTCCGTTCCTTCAATTGGTATCAGAGCCACTATATTTGCCATTTAGATTGTTGATTATATGATTTAATTGTGTGTTTGATCATGAGATCAAAAGTTCATTGCTGGTTGCAAACCAAGTTGGCGGCATGCTTGGAAAAACACCATCAATGGTGCACATGGTTTGGCTTCCATGGGTGGTTTAAGGTTTGGCTTTTAATTCTGCAATTGTTGTATGATCTAAGGCCTATTCTTTGACTAATTAAAGTGTTTAATTAGTAGTTTTTATCACACAATTAAATTATGATTCAAATCTGAATTTTAAAAGTTGTTTGAATGTGATTCAAATCTGAATTTTTAAAGTTGTTTGAATCATATTTAAATCTGATTTTTTAAAATTGATTGAATAAAATTCAGATCTGATTTTTTAAAAAATATTTGAATGTGATTCAAATATGATTTTTTAAAAAATGTTTGAATGTGATTCAAATCTGAATTTTTAAAGTTGTTTGAATGTGATTCAAATCTGAATTTTTAAATTGTTTGAATGAGATTCAAATCTGAATTTTTAAATTTATTTGAATCATATTCAAATCTGGATTTTTAAGTTGAATATGAGATATTCAATTTAATTTAAGTATGTATGTTTTATTTAATTGTTAAATAGTGATATGCATGATGGATGATCATGGACTATAAAAGACCAATGTGATTGGATTTATTTCTTTTATGTTTCTTTGGGATTGTAAATTAATTAATTTATTTTAATTTATTTTGGGCATGTATTATTAAGTTTGTAATAATTTTTGGGTTGTAATTTCATTTATTTAAGTTCTTGTAAATTCGCCTTGGTATGCCAAGGATTACTATGTAATATTGGATTGCAAGAAGTTCAAGGAGGTCAAGAGCATTGGTGGGACTAGTGGGAGGAATTCAAGATCAAGTGTTGATTATGTACTCCTTCAGCAACTCTTGTAAAATGAATGAATGAAATGCACCTAGGAATGCCCTTATTCAATTCTTGGTGGCTCAGAATTGAATCCCTTAGAAAGTCCATGATCATACCATATTTACTGCTTATCCATGAATGCATGAGATGTATGGGAATGTATGCAATTATATGATATATGCATGCTAAATGGATAATGTGCAAAGTGAGACCTTAATAGTAAATAGAATGACCATAAAATCTTCCAAACAAATGATTAAGTTGGAAATGGTATAATTAAAGTAATTATAACATAAGCCCTCCATTGGGGCAATTATTTTAAGAAATTTTAAATAGTTGCATAAGATGCAATTTATTTAAGAGATTTTCTTAAGAATAATTGTTAAGCATGAGATGTTGTAAATATGTAAATGGTTTAGTGGCCAATATTGGATGTACCTGAGGACATTAAAATTATTTACATAATTACTGGCTCAATGGGATCAACTTAACTAATGCAAGATAAGTCAATAATGGATGTACCTGAGATTTTGAGCATTAGGGGCTAGGTAAAGGATTGAACCTCACATGAGATGTGATGGGCAAGGAGTTGCTCACTTATAGTTTATTGTAATTCCAATAATGGATGTACCTGAGGATGATCAATAGAATTATAAGAATTCAATCACCCACTAGAAATCCATCCAACTAGGATTTCCGCTTTCTACTTTGGAAGTGTAAGATTCGCTAAGTTAGTGGGAGGACCAATTTGATTAAAAGACCATAATCATTTTGGTTAATTACATGATACATTTACTAATTAATCTGGTTATTTTCGCAATTAATTTTCCGATAAAAATGAGCACAAAACAATCACCACCATCCAATATCCTTGCAAGCATACTTGATCACAATTGGTTGACAGACCTAATCATCTGATTGGCTAAGAAATTTGAAACTTGTCTGAACCTTGAACATATAGGATATGTTATAGATTCAAATGTTCTGGTCCCTTACCTCCAGAGGCCACACAAGAGGAACATGAAACTTTGGACAAGTGGAAGGAGCATGATATGAGAGCTAAGTGTTACATGCTTGCTTCTATGAGTAATGAGTTATGTAGCAACATGAGAACATGCAGAGTGCAAGTGAGATCCTCCTTCACCTACAAGAGTTGTATGGTGAGCACAAATAGAATGCTAGGTATGAGATATCTAGACACTATTCCGTATGAGGATGTCCGAGGATAGAATGTTGGGGATCATGTCCACAAGATGATTCGGTGATTGAGCAATTGGAACATCTTGACTTCCACATGGATTTCCAACTACTAACGGATTTGATCCTTCATCCCTTCCCGAGTCTTTTGGGAATTTTGTGACAAATTTTCATATGACTAAACAGAATGCACCTTAGCTAGTTTACTCAACATGCTGGTTATTGCCCAAAAGAATATGCCAGCAATAAAGGAAAAGAGGTAGCTTTGGTTGCATCTTCTTCTGTGGAAAGTCCAACAAGAAGAAGGGCAATAAGAAAAAGAAACCTCGATTCTCGGTCCTTCCAAGAAAATAGCTAAACAGAAAGGGAAGACCAAAGTCGACAAAGGCAAAGGAAAGTGTTTCCACCGCCAACAGAAAGTGTTTCCATTGCAGAAGAAAGTGTTTCCAGCCTAGCAGTATAGCAATCTAAATGAATACAATGCCATGGTGAAAAACAACTCAAGTTCAAAATATATTTGGCACTTAAGGTTATGTAATGTTGCGTAAGATAGGATTACAAAATTGGAGAAAATGGGGATTTTATCCTCATTGGACTGAGCCTACTCCAACTTGTAAATCTTGCCTTCAGGAAAAATGACTAGATCACCCTTTGTTGGGAGGGCTAAGAGTCAAAATATTTTGGAACTAATACATAGTGATGTATGTGGTCCATTTAAAGAAATGGCTAGAGGGGCTTTCATTATTTTATTACCTTTATCGATGATAAATCAAGGTTTGGGTATTTGTATTTGATGAAATACAAACATGAATCCTTTGAAAAGTTCAAAGAATTTAAATCAAGTAGAAAATCAAACAGAAAAAGTATTAAAGCTCTTCGATCGATCGTGGAGGTGAATATTGAGTAATCAATTTGATGAATACTTGAGAGAGCATGGCATTGTTTCTCACCGACTCTCCAGAACGCCATAGCTGAATGGTGTATCTGAAAGGAGAAATCGTACCTTATTGGATATGGTACGTAGTATGATGAGCTATACTGATATGCCAATCTCCTTTTGGGGATTTTCATTAGAATCAGCTTTATATATTCTGAATAGGATTCCATCAAAATCAGTTTCTTCCACACCTTATGAGAAATGGCATGGAAGAAAACCAAGTCTTAAGCATGTTAAGATTTGGGGCTGTCCAGCTTATATCAAAAAGCTGAACACTGATAAATTGGAGACCGATCGTAAAAGGTCGATTTGTTGGATATCCAAAAGATAGTTTTGGATATTATTTTTATTTGCCTACTTCACAAAAGGTTGTGATAAGTAGAGATGCCACATTTCTTGAACAACAGTTTGTTCAAGAAGGAGGCAAAGGAAGGCAAATAGAGTTAGGATTGGAGAATTCTGACCAACCAATGCATCGATGGATATAGATCCATCTAGTCAACCTATACCCGTTGATGAAACATCTACAGCTGTTCCTCGTAGAACAACCAGGGTATCTCACCCACCAGTGAGATATGGTTTTCTTCATGAAGAAGAACAAGAGTTGTCTACTCATGAAGAAGAAGATCATGGAGATGATCCACTTACCTATGAAGAAGCTATATCAGATATAGACTCTTCAAAATGGATTGATGCTATGAAATCCGAGATTGATTCCATGTATAAGAATCAAGTTTGGGATCTTGTTGACCCACCTGAAGGTATTGTACCTATAGGGAACAAATGGGTTTTCAAGAAGAAAATTGGTTCTGATGGAAAGGTAGAGACCTATAAGGCAAGGCTAGTAGCGAAAGGGTTTCGCCAAAGGCAAGGAATCAACTATGAGGAGACTTTCTCGCCTGTTGCCATGCTTAAATCAATTAGGATTTTATTAGCAATAGTTGCATACTATGATTATGAGATTTGGCAGATGGATGTCAAAACAGCTTTTCTCAATGGATACATTGAAGAAAACATTTTCATGGAACAACCTAGGGGATTTGAATCCCAAGATGGTTCAAAGGTATGCAAGCTAAAGCGATCCATTTATGGTTGAAACAAGCTTCGAGGAGTTGGAACATCCATTTTGATGAAGCCATTAAATCTTTTGGTTTTATCAAAAATGAGGATGAGCCATGTGTATATAAGAAGGTTAGTGACAGTGCTATCACTTTCCTTGTCTTATATGTGGATGACATACTGTTGATGGGTAATGATATAGGTATGTTGACGACTATAAAGGTATGGTTGTCAAATACATTCTCCATGAAAGACTTAGGGGAGGCAACCTATATTATTGGGATTCGTATCTATAGAGATAGAGCGAAAAGAATAATTGGTTTATCCCAAAGTCTATACTTGGAAAAGGTGTTAAAGAGGTTTAACATGCTTGATTCCAAGAGAGGATTGTTACCAGTGAGACATGGTATCCACCTTTCTAAAGAGATGTCTCCAAAGACACCAAGAAAGAGATAAGATGGCCAGATTCCATATGCTTGGCTATTGGAAGTTTAAAGTATGCAATGTTGTGTACTAGGCGGATATCGCATATGTGTTAGTTTGACTAGCGGTATCAATCTAATCCAGTTTGGAACATCGATAGTCACAAGAATATCCTTAAGTACTTGAGAAGAACTAAGGATTTATTATTGATTTATGGAGGTGAGATTTGCAATTGGATGGTTATCGATTCGATTTCCAATCGATATCGATGATAGAAAGTCTACCTCTAGATATGTGTTCATTTGTAGTGGAGGTGCGATCGGTTGGAAGAGTTCCAAACAGAGCACGATCGCAGCATTCCACTCGAGGTCGAGTATATTCTTTGCATCAGATGCTGCAAAGGAAGCTGTTTGGATAAAAAGTTCGTGACAGAACTTACAGTAGTTCCTTCCATTGAGTCAGCAGTTCCATTACACTGTGACAACAATGGAGTAGTCATACAGGCTAAGGAACTAAGGTCTCACCCAAAATCCAAACACATAGAAAGGCACTATCACTTTCTCAGAGATATAGTTGGGCAAGGCGATATAGTCATGCAGAAAAATAACATCAGCTGAAAAATTCAGCTGATCCATTCACTAAGCCTTTGTCATAAGCTCAGTTAGACTGACATCTTGAGAAGATGGGTCTAAGGTTTTGTAATGAATGGCTCTAGTGCTAGTGGGAGATTGTTAGTAGTATGCCCTAGAGCATATCATTTAGTATGTATCTTGTACATATTTTTATTAATAAAAGGCATTTCCACTTTTCTGTTTACATAATATATTTATGTGTAATAGAAAAGGTCCATTGATATTTTGTTAGAAATATTATTCTTAAGTTGTTAAGAATATGAGTGACAATATTTCTAGCACAAAGTATCATAAATAGGTTCACAATCGAGGATACTTCATAATAAGGACATGACTTATCCAGAAAGATTGTATTCATGTTTGTTCCCAAGTTATTTATATGAGATATAAATAAGATGGAATGGTGAGTCTCATGCCATATAACAAACTTGATAGGCACTTATAAATGATAAGTAGGCCGAACCAGTGACACTTATGACAAGCACATGGAGTTCACTCTTGTCAATGTTTTGTCATAAATCATATCAGTGCATATAATCTTTAGACCTGAGATAGCACAGTTATCTTGTATATAGGTAGTTTGAGTTTGATACTGCTTTCATACTTGTACTATGTATGGGTATATGGGCATGTGTTGGCTCCTGCTAGTTATATATGGAGGTAGGTGTTGATCAAGAAGGAATCTGTTCCTCTAAGTAAATAGAGATAAAATCCTATGTTCATTTAATTATTCTTGATGTTTCAAGTTCCTGGCCAGGACAGATAGATTTATTTAGAAAAGAGTTTCTGATGAGAAAATCTTTTTAATCAAGAACTGGAATTAAAAGAGAACATAATATTCATAGCAAATGGAGTTTGACATAAACCATGACTCCAACTTGAGTTGGGATTTTGTAACAGAGAGATTCTAGTGCATGGTAACATATGATTATAGGTTCATTTAAGGTAAACCTTATTACTAATTGGGTGGCCATGGCATGCTATGCTAGGTGTTAACCATGGTCTATGAGGTTCATAAAATGATTTAGAGAAATCATTTATGGTAAGAAAGAGTTCTGATGATATTAAGAGTTGATATCATGTCTCATTGCCAATTAGTGATGAGCCTAGTAAGTCACACACATACACAAGTTATCACCTATTTAAATATGATTTAATTAATTAATTAAAGAGTTTAATTGATTAATTAAATAGATTTGGTTTGCAATTAAATTGCAAAGTCCCTAGCATGACTTGAAACCAAATATAGATTATTGGATGTGTAGTATAAATTAAATTTATATTTAAAGTGTTTAAATATGAATTTAATTGATGAGAAATTAATTAATAGAGATTAATTAATTAATTTATATTTGATATAAATTAATTAGAAGAAGAAAATAATTATTTTGGGTTAAGAACTCAAAATTAAGACATAGGGGCATTTTGGTCATTTCACAGTGTAACACGTGGCACCATGAGATGGTGACACATGGCATAACACATAAGCTTGCCAAATGTTTTTTAGTCATGTAAGATGATTAAAATCAAGATTAAATATAGGTTTGACACTTGGCACAATGTGATTGGGTCACTTAAACCTAGAGCTAATCAAAAGGTGACATGTGGCTAGGGTTTAATGTGTTAACCTAGCTATTTAAGTGTGGTTATGAAAAGAAAACATAACCAGCAGCCTCTCCTCTCAATTGTCACGCCACTTTGAGCCTCTCCAGCTATTTCTCTTCATCTCTCATCAATTCAAAGAGATTAGCCATCAATCTCTTGAATTAAGAACGCTATAAATTGTTTCTAGTGTCCTGTTTACATCTCTAATCTCTTAAAAGGCAGAACTTGAATTTCTAATTAATAGAAAAGGCTTTAGAAGCTGTTCAAGGGCTGCCATAGGTGTTCTTGGTGTGGACAAGCTAGAGGGACAACATCTGGTGTCCTGAAGACAAATCTCAAAGGCGCAGACACGCTGCAGCACATTAAGAGGTTAGTGTAATCGTTCTTGATTTAATCTAGGGTTCTAAAATTAATCTGATTAATTTTAAAATCTTAAATGGCAAATACAGATCCAAAAACATATTAAAAGAGTTTTAATATGTTGTTTATCATTGAAATCAAATAGATAAAAATAAATCTTGCATGGTGCATGTGGCCCTAGGTGAAAATTTTTGAATTCAATGGTATAATCTTGTGTTTTTCACGCTTCCGTTCCTTCAGGGCAAGTCTCCGAATTGAAAGACCAGGTCTCAGAACTTATGAGACTAATGAGAGAAATGTCCCAGAATAAACCGACAGCAGAGTCTAGCCTACCATTACCTCCTCCACCACCTCCAACAAATGATCCTCACCAAGCTTCAACTTTTTACCTTTCGCCTCCCATCCTGACCACAATCATTGTCAATCCTACATTACAAATAATGACCTACCTTACTCTCATTACCCAACCGCTCAAAACACCGACCCATACCCTTCAAATGTGATCCTCCCATTCACTTCACTCTCATCTCCCAACCGGGGAGTATTCCGCAGAGGGGAGAAAATAAGTCAAAAGAAAATGAGAAACTGCGCTCTAGAGGAAAGATTGAGAGCAATTGAAGGGTCAATATGTATGGCTCGTGGATGTGGCATCACTAAGACTGGTGCCAGATGTGGTGGTGCCACCCAAATTCAAGGTTCCGGATTTTGACAAGTACACCGGGAACTCAGATCCCCGCATCCACCCGGCAACCTATATTGCCAAAATGTCTGCCCTAACAGAAGATGACAGACTTCTCATTCACTTCTTTCACGAGAGCCTCTCCGGAGCGGCTCTAAGATGGTGCATACAATTGGACAGGAGCAAGCTGCACTCCTGGAAGGATTTAGCCGATACCTTCTTAAAGCAATACAAATTCAATTGTGATGCGGCACCCACAAGGAGAGATCTCTGCATATGGCATGTAAAGATCGAAGGTTTTAAGCAAGATGCCCAGAGATGGAGGGAAAAGGCGGAAGTATATCCCCTGGATCGACAATGAGCTTTGCTATTTGTTCATCGAGACTTTGAAGGCTCCTACTTCAACTTGATGATTGGAAACACTTCCAACAATTCTCGACATCATCCAAAGTGTGAGAGAATTGAGGCCAACATAAGAATGGGACGATCGCAGAGTCAAGAGAGAACCTCAGAAAGAAGACGCCACTTTAGCAAGAAAAAGAGGGTGAGGTACATTCTCACACCCACAAAACAATTATTCCCCATTCCCCAAAATAACTACCGGCCATATCCTCCCTCTCATGGCCAAACCATCGCAAACATTCCACCTTCTCTCCCAAATTATCCACAACCGCGCCCACAATATGCCCCACCTACAAATTTCCAACCAAGACCACCTCCTCCTGCTCAACCAAGACCACCACAAAATAATCCAAGGCCCCCAAGAAACCCTGATCCACCTCTTCCCCTCCCACTCAGTGAAATATACCGATACCTTGTCGGTATAAACCAAATTGTACCAGTCCCCTTAGACCCAATCCAGCCACCATACCCGGATGGTATGATGCCACCGCCTGCTGTGAGTACCATGGAGGGGCACAAAGGCATTCAATCGATAATCATGGGCACTCAGAGGGAGAGTGCACGCTTTAATCCGAAATGGGTGGTTGAAGATCGAGGGAAATGGTTCCCTCCCCAACGTTACCTCAAACCCACTGCCTAACCATAATACAGGCAGTGGTGTAAATATGATAGAGTCTGAGGAAGAAGGATCAACACTGGAAGTGGATAAGCTGGTTCCTTACTTTAAGGAGATTTTTGCTGTAGCAATGAGGGACGGCTACCTTTGCCTCGTGAAGCTGGATTCGAAGAGAGTACGAGGTGTCCTTACCATGGAGAGGCAGCTGACCATGAGCTGCGAGATTGTGAGGGGTTCAGGCAAGAAGTCCGGAACTTATTGTCTCTCAAGGTTCTGAGGTGCCAGACAAAGTCAAAGACGAAAGAGGGAGTGAACACCACTACGTTCAGCCAAACTGCTTCTACCTCCAAACCCAGAATCACCTTCTCACCCCTGTAGCCTCACCACCGAATCTGCTATCCGAACTCCGCCTCAACTCCCCGTCACTAATTCTCCCGCTGTCCCATGGAATTATAATTTCCAAGTTTTCACTCAGGGAGCATCAATCAACACATCCGCTCCTAGTCTTGCCTCACCTCCGGCACCACCAAAACCATGTTTCGCTCCCCATGAGCACTTCAGGATGACTTATGCTGGACTCACAATGACATTACTCCCTGCACTAGTTCTCACTGCTATCACAACAAAGCCCTCTCCTGAGCAAGAAGTCGAGTTTATAACTCAAGTGGGAGGTGTTACTGAATGAAGAAAGAGAGAGGAGGAAAGGGAAAGTAAAAATGGGAGAGTCATCAAGAAATACAGAAGAGGAGGTTGAGAAAGCAGGGAAGTAGAGCCTGTTGAGCACAAGGAAGAAGAAGAACTGCTGCTCCAAATAATGAAACAGAGCGAGTATGATGTGGTGGAGCAATGAGAAAAACACCGCCCTGATTTCATCAAGTATCACCGATCCCGAGCTCTAAGTCCACCGACAAGCCTTACAAAGAATCTCGGATCAAGTTTTATAAACCCGACATTACTTGGGCGCTTTGAGAAGATAGTAGAACAAATCCAGGCATCCAGCTTTGTAGCCTTTTTGAAGAGGAGGTAGACCCCGCAGGCTTAGGGCACAATAAAGCTCTACATGTAACTGTGAAGTGTAAGGGTTGTATAGTGGCCAAGGTCCTCATCGATATGATCACCCTCAATATCGCCTAGCGCTACCTTAGCCAGTGCCGATCGACCAATCATATATACGCCGAGTGCTATGGTGGTAAGAGCCTTTGACGGTACCAGAGAGAGGTGTCGAGACATTGACTTGCCAATCCAAGTCGGTGCATGTACTTTCAATGTCACGCTCTGTGATGAACATTGAGCCGCTTACACTATGCCGTTGGGAAGGCCATGGATCCATTCTCGAACGTCGCTCCTTCGACTTTGCACCGTAAGATCAAATACATTAAGGACGGCAAAATCATCACCGTAAGGGGCGAAGAAGCCATCGTCACTAAGCCGCAATCACTTCCTTATGTGGAAGCGCCGAGGAATCGTTGGAGAGTTCTTTCCGTGCCCTTGAACCGCAAGATACCGGAAGGAGGGGGCTATGGCTATAGTGGCCAAAGTGATGTCGAGGAACGTATCAAGAGGGGAAAGGCTTGGGCACCGCCTTGCAAGGAATCGTGGAACCCATACCGCTATTCGTAAGGTGGGCCGAGTGGTTTGGGATATGAGGAGGATGCCTCGTGGATGGGTGATTTGGATGAGGAAAATGCTTCGGATCGCAGGTTTGACCGTAAGATCGCCGTGGCACTTGATTAGCTCGCATAAATCAGCCGAATGTTGTATTCTTGGCTAAACGATTGCAGATCGGATACTCAAGAACCGACGGTAGCTCATCTATAGGAGAGTCTCCTCCCCAAACAGTGCACGCCTTGATGGTATGACCCGCCCGAGCCGAGCGAGACCTTGGGGGTTGAGGTTGCGTGCTTGGCCCGACTACCTCTTCTTCATCTGACGACCATGAGAACCGAATGGAAGGAGGGCTCGCCGCTCTCGACCTTCTGCACCGCCATTTTCAAAAGGAATAAAGAACTTAAACTAAAAAGAAGATCAAAGCCCTTACCGAGTCCGATCGGCGGAAGAACTTGAGAAAACGAGAGAACTTCAAGTTGTGAGCAGGGATTGAAAATGGAATGAGAGAACAACCGCTAACCCTTCCACCCCTATTTATACTAGTCCGAGCATTTAATGCTCACGAGGTTCTAGGCAACGATCGATTGGTGGGACTCGACACTGCTCGACACTTCTCTCAAATATTCGAATGTTCCGAGATCTTAATTGAGATCGCATAATAAGTTAAATATTTTGAATAAAGGATCAGTTAAGTGTCATTCAGGTAAAGAACCAGATCGGATAATCACATTAGAGATCGGAAAATAATCAATGCAAAAATAATAAGATGATAACCGACAAAATAAAGTCTTTATTTTCAAAAGATCGGATTACATCATTTGGGCGATCTCTAGGGATCGGATTACACTAAAATTGGATTACATCATTTCTGTGATCTCTAGAGATCGGATTGCATTGAAAACAAAATACATCATTTGGGCGATCTCTAGGGATCGGAATGTCACATTGTGACTGATCCACAGGGGTGTCACCGACCAGAACCGAGGTGCTGTCGGAACACCCAATGTGAAGGAAAGCCGCTGTCGGAACACTCAATGTGATGAGAAGCCGAATGAACTCAGGGGAAAATGAGCATTTATTGCTGAGCAGAAAACAAAGCGAACGCTTCTGGAATCGAGGGGCAATTAATGCTTTGACCAGACCGGACCTAAGGAAGGGAAAGATCGGAATAATAGATCGGAAGATGGGAGACCAGCATGAAAGATCGGAAAGAACATGTGAAAAAGATCAGAAAGAGGAGGTATTGGAAGACAAAAGGAATAAGACAAATCCCAAATAACCGTTGTCAGAATCAGAGCCGAGGTAGTTAAAGCGTTGCAGGCGAGATCTTCACCGCACGCCTAAGAATCGCCCGCAATGCTGACAGGCGCCAGGGTATGTCATGACAGTCCTGTATATCCCAATCCCCACCGTTGATCTCACTTGTAAGGACAAATCCGGAACCCTTGGATCAAGAGAGAAGACGACAATACCAGCGCCTTTCGCTCTTAGCCCTCCTGGATCGCTCCGACAAGAAGATTTGGGACCGTTAGATCGAAAGAAGAAAAGGACAAATATTCTGAAGAGAGATCTCAGCCATTCATTTTGATTCTCTTTAATTCCTGGACATCCGATCATGTCCTTCGAAATCATGACCCTCCATCTCCCTCAAAATAAATCCTGACCCTTCATGGGGAGCACCCGATTCCTATAAATACCAGTATGAAAAACTGTTCAAGGGGACGGACGGACAAAAAAGGAGAGGTCATATTATAGCTAAGAACTCAAAACTTCATTTAGTTTGTTATTCCGCTACTTTGAAGTGTTGATTGGAAAACTTTTGAAACTAGTTTTTCAAGTGTTTCTTGAAAAGGATTCTGATATCGAACTCTACATTTCCAGCTTGTTCATTATCCGTCACACCTCACTTTCACTCTTTATCATCTCTGCTTTCATTCCCACTGCCTAAGCTAAACTTCATTCCACTCGGCCTTTATCTTAATCGATTATATTTTAGCCGAGCTCCCTTCACTTCCCGACTAACATCACTCTCAGCTAATCACCCACTATCTTATCTCTATTTGCCACCCCGTAGCTTTTTCAGTAGATTTGGCTCCTCACAGGTAAGAGCTCATATTGCTGTTTTACTAAGTGTTTACATTTATTTTTTGCACTTTCTTTGTTTCTTCTTACGTATGTGATTTTCTCCAAGTTCATTTTGTGCAAAAGGACCCAAAAGAATGTTACTCTCGAGTTATCTCTTTAGTGATTAGTCCGTCATTTTATTAATCTTCGTCATGCAAGTTTTTCTGGTTCCTAGTAGCGTGTAAATGGTAAGGCAAAATGTAGGTAACTGCAACTTAGGGGTCTCTTTTAAAGAGAGAACCTAAATAACGCGTCAAGAAAATAGCCAAATCATGAGGCTGATGTAAACAACAATTTGGCAAGATGCTATAAAGTGGAATAAAAACAAAGTAAACGAAACAGAATAGATCGGTCATTATTAGGTATTGGTATAATGACCACATGGAATGTCGGTAAATCGAGTCTAAGTATTCCCATTTAGTCACAAGGTATCAAGAAGCCTTATCCCCAAAGATCTTTGAATGCCGTAATCCTTAGTTTTAGGCTCTTATAATATGTAGCCGAAATTAAAATTCGAGATCGGAAAAGTCCTTTTCGTGCTCTGTCAACTGGAAGAGATCGGAGGAGAGTTCTTATCCGGTCTCAACTCAAAATTTTAATAAACATTAAATAGGGATCGGAGGAGAGTTCTTATCCGGTCTCAACTCAAAAATTTTAATAAACGTCTAGAGGAGATCAGAGGAGGGTTCTTATCCGATCTCCCCTCAAAATTTTAATAAACGTTAAAAAGAGATCAGAGGAGAGTTCTTATCCGGTCTCAACTTAAAAGTTTTAATAAACGTCTAGAGGAGATCGGAGGAGGGTTCTTATCCGATCTCCCTCCAAAATTTCAATAAATAACTTAAAAAAGATTGGAGGAGAGTTCTTATCCGATTCTCACACCAAATCTTAACCCGTACGCAAAATAATCTCAGAACTAATAAATTTGTAACGTCATTTCACTAAGGTGGTCTCATTTACTTGTGTATCTGAGTGATCCGAATTTAGTGAAAGATCAAAATTTCCTTTTGAAAAAAGGATTAACATTCCCATCCGAGCCCTCTTAACTAATTTATAAAGAACGCAAAATTAAATCTACTTACCCTTATTAAGGGACGAGGTGGGGTGCCTAACACCTTCCCCACCCGTTTACGGACCCCGAACCTAGAATCTCTGTTTTGAAGTGGTTTCATTTTTAATTTATTTTCCCAAATGGTTTTCTTTAGTTTCCCTCAAAACTAAGGTGGCGACTCCTCATTTTTCCCACTTCGGTGAGTGATCGTCCAGGCGACCGCAAAATCCCTTGCGACAATATTTATACTTCAATAGGTCTTTATTTAAGTCTTAAAAATATTTTCCAGGATTCCCCACAGTCTAGGGCTAGTCAACGGTCCACACCGCAATTTTCCGGTGCAGTCACCCGTCGCTAGGGTTCTCGGCTCGTTTAACTTGGTTACACTTCATTGCTATTATTTTTTCTTTATTTTTCTTGTCTTTCCTTTTCTTGTATTTCATTATTCTATATCTCCTCACTACTATTTAAATATAGTTCTAGGCATTCTAGCTATCCAGACAGACACTGGTCACCGGAACAGTAGAATGCACTACCAAACATAGGGGTGTTACAGAAAGTGCAAGGAAAGAAGCTTGGATCAAGCTTGCATGAAGCTACAAGGTGGATGGCAATGGAGTTCTTCCTTGGGAGCAATTTCGGCTGGTTCTTTGAGAGGTGAGGAAGAAGATGAAATCTGTCCTACATGAAGCTTTAATGGTCCACTTAGGTGAGTTAGTGGAACACTATGTTAAAATTAAATGTTAGTTTAATCTAAAGTTTTATTTTCCCACATTTAACTCCCAATTTTTGCTATTTACATTAGGTAGCACCAATTTAAATTTTCATGACATTTTCCAAGTGTAATATCATTTATTTTTAATGGACATTTAGGTTAAAAGACAACTCAGGGTGTCAAATGACCACAATGCCCCTATTCGGGTTGCATTCCCGATTTTTAGGTAACACCGAATTTTGTCGTTTTCTCGATTTCTCACTTTTCTTTGTACTAATTAAATAATTTTTCTATGATATTTCTTGTCAACACCATATTTTGGCCGATCCCCGAAATCAATAAACTTTGAAACCGATCCCCAGCACTAAGTCTCCCTTTGCCAGCCAATCACATTTCCGATCTCTCCTCAAAAGGAATCGAATCAATACTAAATCCCCATATCATTTAAAGCCTTACCGATCTCTCAAACCAACTGTCAAGTCCCCTGACCAGTTAATTACATTTCCGATCTCTCTTGTCAAACGAGATTGAACCAACATTAGGCCTTCATGCCACCAGTCTTATTGCCGATCTCCCTTTTAAAAGTTTGGGAATAATCAAGTTAAGGTTCCAATCCGGTTTAATGATGATTCCGATCTTAAGTGTTCAAATCAAATTTCCAATTTTAATCAAGTAACGTTTAGCGTTTGTTCTCAGCTGATCTCATGCCTACAGTGTTTTTTGACCTCTTACAATTAGATTAATAATCACTTTTAGTTGTTGTTCTAATATGTTCAGACAATCAAGTGCTTATGCAACTTAGATACTTTCCGATCCCATCCATTCATTGTACAAAAAGGGAATTTCATTTCATTTCAAATCCAAACATGTACAAATCATTCGGCTGGAGGTGATGTTCTACATTTTGTTCACCCCTCCTATCACCTTAGCCCTCCACCTCGCTATCCTCTTCGTTCTGGGGAGCCAGATCCACCATCCAAGAAAAGTCCTCCTCGGATACCGCTTCGAGCTCGCCCAAGAGATCCCCATGAGCGCTCACATAAGCACCGCCTCCTCGTTCGCCTCTTTTCTTTTGCTTTAAGCTCCTCGGAGGCGAGCGACTTCAAGAAATCTGAGCCCCCGAACCTCTTCATGAACATGAGCCTGCTCGGCCAGCTTATCCTCGTAAAATTTCATCCGCCCCTCAATTTCAGATATGTAGTTTTGGGCGGACGAAAGTTGAGATCGGAGGGAAGCAGCTTCCTGACCCACCTTCTCGACATCCTGCCTCAAGCGGTGAGCCTTCTCCCAGATAATATGTTGGTTCACCAGACTCTCCACGCTCAGGCTCATAGTTTGTGTTAGGATATCATCGAGGCTGTTCGGGGTTAGCCTATCCCGATCCTCCCAAAGGCAGATGGAGGACCCCAAGAGCTTAGCAAAACCCGGGTTCTCTCGAACTGTGTGGTTCTTCTCCAGCGAGTGGACCAGAATTTGGGCGCTGCGAGAAAGGGTCCTCACAGGTGGTTGGGAAGGACCCCCTTCTGCACTCGAAGCAACTGAAGGGGGTGGTGGGGGCTCTTCTTGACGAGGAGGAGATCGAACCACTTCTATGTTAGGGATCGGCTGTCCCGAGGGTTGAGACGAGCCTCCTTGCATTTCCCCAGGATCATGCCTGGGCGTCTGAAGCAGCTCAGCCCGCTTCATCTCCGGCACTTTCTGGGAGACCTCTCTTTTCCGCTTCCGGCTCTCTTTAGAAGCCTCGCTGCTTGCCATACCTACACAGAGAAAAGGTCAGTGAGATCGCTAAGGCCCAAAGATCAGAGATATAGAAAGTACCGAAGCCGAGGTCAGAGAGCTAATGTCCGCGTTCTTGGCTGGTGACCAGCTGCATAGTCCAATGATGCAGTTCGGCTGTCACTACATCTAAATAAGAGAATTTATGTCTGGTTGCTTGATCTTACAGTTCCATCACCATTAGGCCCTCTTACCTATTCAGGGTGATGTGCTTCGGAAGTGAGGGGCCCTGGTGGAGCCAGCTACGTGGGAAACCCTCAAAACCGTTCGGAATTTTGCTCCTCAGAATAAAGAAGCGATTCTTCCAATTCTTCAGGGAGGAGGGCAGATCGGTAAAAAGCCCACAATGTGGCTTTGCTTGGAAGAACCAATACTCATCGTCCTTTCGGCGAGTTAGCCTATATAGCTCGGTGAATACCTTCGCCGTTGGACTGAGTCCTTTGGCTCGGCAAAGGCCTCTGAAGGCCACTAGGATCCGCCATGAGTTCGGGTGAACTTGGGCTATGCACACTTGGTGAAATTTTAGAACTTCCTTGAAGAAGTTGTCAAGAGGGAATCGCAGCCCGACTTTTAGTTGCTCTTCGTATACCATGATCATATCATTCTCTTGGAAGAAGTGATCGGTTCAAAGATCACCGTGACACTTAATGAGTTCGTATGAATCGGGCTGAATGTTATACTCTTGGCTGAATGACTGCAGGTCGGTTTCTTGAAGGATTGATGGTAGCTCGTCCATGTGAAGGTTTTCTCTCCCTTAAGAATGTGTTTGCCTCGAGGATGCTGCTTGACCGCGAGCTGGAATAGAGGTCTTAGGGGGATCAGATCGCCCGCTTGTTCCAACTACCTCTACCTCATCTGACGACCATGAGACCTGAACGGAAAGGGGGCTTGCCGCTCTCTGACCTTCGGTGCCACTCATTTTCAAACAAAAGAGGAAATTTAAACTAAAAGAAAGATCAAAACCCTTACCGGAGTGTGATCGGTGTCGGAAGAACTTAAAAAATGAGAGGATTTTGGAATCGCTCGCGGAAGGCTGAAAATGACATAAGGGGACAACTGGCGGACTCATCCCCTATTTATACTAGTCTGAGCATTTAATACTCACGGTATCCCAAGCGGCGCATCGGTTCGCGGGATTCGCCAGCTTTTTCTGACACGTCTCATGAATATTCCATAAATTCCATAATAAGGAGAGATCGGTTAGTTACAGATCGATGAATTAAGGCGGATGTTTGGAAGCGCAGATCGGTTAAGGGCTGTTCAGTTAGGAACCGGATCGGACAAACACATCAGAGATCAGAAAATAGTCAATGCAATAATAATAAAAATGATAGTTGTCAAAATAAAATTTTATTTCCGAAAAGGTCGGATTACATCATTTGGGCGATCTTTAGAGATCGGATTACATTAAAAGTCGAATTACATTATTTGGGCGATTTCTAGAGATCAGATTACATTAAAGGTCTGATGACATCATAGGGGCGATCTTTAGAGATTGGTGGAACATCCTATCTAATAAAGGCCTATATCAAAGCCTAGTCTCGTGGCTGAATCAAAAGATTTGTCCGGCCATAGACAGCAAATAGACGTACAGCTCAGATGGGGTGATTATGACTCCCATGAGGATGGAGAGTCATCTCCACTGTCATCGACCAGAACCGAGCTGTAGTCGGGACGCCCAATGTGGTGATGAGCCAAATGAACTTCAAGGGGTAGTCACCAATATTAAGAGGAATATTAGCAATCTTCTCGCCCGAAATCAGTTCGCCGACTATATCAGTCGAACGATTCGAGATCGACACGATCGAAGTCCTCGATCCAGGTCGGCAAATTAGTCTGGTTCTCTTACTGTCATCAAATGAGGTTATCATAATTCTCCGATCACCGGGATCGTAAATTTTCAGTTGATGAATAAAGAGGACAATAAAAAAAAAATCAAAAGCAACTATCATGGCCGGGATTATTACCGAAGCGGTTAGAACAAGAAATGTGAGAAAGAAAGAGGAGAAAATCAAATGCGGAAGGATTTCCCATCGGGGGTATATATAGAGAAGGTCTGAGCATTTATTACTAACAGAAAACAAAGTGGACGTCTCGAAAATCGAAGGAATAAATGCTTTGACTGAACCAAAACAGATAAAGGAGAAGACTGGAGTGGGAGAGATAGGAAGAAGGGGGCTCGGCATGAGAAATCGGAAAAGCATCATGTTAGAAAGATCGGAAAGGAGGGGAGGTCGAAAAACAAAGAGAATAAGACAACTTTCGCTAACTGTCGTCATAATCAGAGCCGAGGTAGTTAAAGCGTTGCACACGAAATCTCTACCGCACGCCTCAGAATCGCCCACATTACCGACAGGTGCCAGAGTATGTCATGACAGTGCTGTACATCCCAATCTCCACTGTTGATCTTACTTGTAAGGACAAGTCCAAAGCCCTTGGATCAAAGAACAAGACGACAAGTTCGGCGCTTTTTATTCCCAGCCCTCGGATCGCCCTGGACAAGAAAATTTGGAACCGTCAGATTATAAGAGAAAAAGGACAAAAATTTCTGAAAAGGATCTCAGCCGTTCATTCTGATTCTCTTTAATTCCCAAGCGTCAGATCATGTCCTTCAAAATCCAATCCTTCCAAATCCCTCAAAATAAATCCTGACCCTTCATGGGGAGCACCCGGTCCCTATAAATACCTGCATGAAAACTGTTCAAAAGAAGGAACGAAAAAAGGGTGGCAATTATAGTGGAAAGGCTCTGAAAATTAATTCAGTTTCGCTACTGCTATTTTTAAGTTAGAAAGACTTTAGAAACCAGTTTTCTAAAGTATTTTTTTTAAAGAAGTGTTGGACACTGGAACTCCTGATTATCAGTTTGTTCATTGCTCTGTGATACCTTTTCTTAAGTTTCAGTTCTATTTTCACCACCTTTATATCCATTTTTGTTTTCTGTGTTCAATCTCCTTCATTATCATTCCGGTTCGATTATATGCTAACTAGGCATTTGTCATTTCAAGGCAAGCATTAGTCCCCATACTGTTAGCCCGAAACTCTGCAACATTCGTGACTCCATAGTTAATTCAATAGGTTTAACTTCCTGCAGGTGAGTGTTTGAACCGTTGCCTTATCCAGTGTTCGTCTTTATTTTCTTTTTATTTATGCTCGTAATTTTCGTTAAAGCTTGTCTTGTGTCAGAAGGTCCCATGTAGGTGGTTATTCTCATGAGTCTATCTTTTGATACAACAGTTCATGGTATTTATTTATTCTTGGTCTTTATTTATCTCCCAACATGGGTGTTCGGGTTACGGGTAACGTATAGGTAGTTTGATAAAGTGTTGGTAGCAATATCTTAACCTAAGAGTTTTTTTTTTTTTTAAAAAAAATAAACGTTAGGATAATAAATCAGAGAATCATGAAGTCGAACGACTAGACTAGCTCCAGAGGATGACTGGGTAAGGTGGAGAGTCGGAGTAAAATTGGATTTCAGACTAGCAAATAAAAGAGAGCGAATGCTGCTTGTCTAAGGGTACTGGTAGGCCTATCACATAAGAGATCAGCAAAAGTTCATGGTATTCCCTATCTAGTCACAAGGTACCGATGAGTTTTTAAAAAAAGAGGGCCTAATCCGGGTCCCTAATGTCCTCGGATGCCAAAACCCTTAGCTTAAGGTAGGGTCCTTGCGCGATACGATCGTAATTAAATTTCAAGAGGTCCGAGGAAAGTTCTTACCCGATCCTCATCCAAACCAAATAAGAGATCGGAGGAGAGTTCTTATCCGATTCTCATCCAAAAATTTTAATAAATATTTAAAAGAGATTGGAGAAGAGTTCTTATCCGATTCTCAACCAAAAATTCTAATAAATATTTAAGAGAGATCGGAGGAGAGTTCTTATCCGATTCTCAACCAAAAATTTCTAATAAATATTTAAGAGAGATCGAAGGAGAGTTCTTATCTGATTCTCAACCAAAAATTTCTAATAAATATTTGAGAGAGATCGGAGGAGAGTTCTTATCCGATTCTCAACAAAAAATTTTAATAAATATTTAAACGAGATCGGATGAGAGTTCTTATCCGATTCTCAATCCAAAATTTTAATAAGTACCTAAAAGAGATCGGAGGAGAGTTCTTATCCGATTCTCAATCCAAAAAAATTCTAATAAATATTTAAAAGAGATCGGAGGAGAGTTCTTATCCGATCTCCAATTGAAATTTTAATATAAAAAGAGATCAGAGGAGAGTTCTTATCCGATTCTCAAATTGAATTTTAACAAATATGCAAAATAACCCCTTAAACAAAACTGGTACGCAACAGTAACTCACTAAGGGTCGTCTCATTATTTATGTATCTGGGTAATCCGAATTGGTGAAAAATCAAATATTCCCTTTTACCAAGAGGATTAACATCTCCGTTCGAACCTCCTAACTATCGATTTTAATTTATAAAGAGCTTAAAGTTAAATCTGCTCACCCTCATTGAGGGACGAGGTGGGGTGCCTAACAACTTCCCCACCCGTTTACGGACCCCGAACCTAGAATATATGTTTTTGAAGTGGTTTCATTTTAATTTATTTTCACGAATGGTTTTCTTTAATTTCCCTCAAAATTAAAGTGGCGACTCCTCACTCTTTCCCACTTCGGTGAGGGTTCGTCCAGGTGATCGCAAAACCCCTTGCGACAGCTTGGCGAATCCACTAGGGATCGTTTGATTTTCCTTCAACCCCGGCCCAGAGGTCCAAAAGCAGATTTAGTTTTATGTTCCTATAAACTAGAATTATATTTAGATAGGTTCAATTTACGAAATACGAAAACCTTAGTCTATTGATGTTTGTTATTTCCGCTAACCGCTTTGTTTATTTTTGTTTTATATCCTACAGCATTCTCCATCTAAAAAGTAAAAATAAAAAAACTCCCCCCTATATTGGGAAGAGGTAAAGGTGTCCCTTCACACACTGAACACTCACATAATGTCCTCACACACTTCAGCCCTATACCCGGGCTTTCTTACCGTTTTAGGAAAGTAGGAGGGGGTCATGTAGTGGTACCCGTGGGTTTTACCCCGTTAGTATCCGTGAAGGCTTCTGCTCAGATTGAAACTCGTTCTATTTACTGTGATACCCGTGGAACTTTCCCGACAGTATCATGGGGGATAGAATGGGGCTCTACTGTTTACAGTAGGGGCAATTTGGGAACCTGTGGCTTTTAGAAAATTAGACCTTGAGTTAAACTATCATGATAGCTGGAAGCCGTAGCAAGCTACCTTATAAGATAGAACTATCCAATTAGGTAGCACCTAGCCAGTATTAGGACTCTTCTTATTTTAGGACAAAAGGGGCATACTTACTCTTACTCTATTCAGCTTGTGTTTTATTTTGTTCTTATTTTTTAGGGTAATCTTGAATCATATTGTTAAGAAAACCTACACACTTTCCTACTTTGATAAATGTGTAGGTGTCACTCTGCCAACAGTATAATTCAAGACTACCTGAATTTATCCTGCTAATAAGATTTTCCCGCAGGCATCACCAAATTAAGGTCTGTAAAAGGATAAGCATCATTTTTAACATGGCATCCTCGAGTCAGTCGGCAGAAGAAGTTCTTAAATCAGAACAGAATGCTAAACCGCAGCCCGAACCTCATCATAGTTCAGTGCCCCCACAAAGTAATGTCATCGGAGAATATGCTGGCTTATTACCTCCATTGGACCTGAGCAAAATTGAGGTTAGAATGAACAGTCTCGAGGGTCTGGCTAATGGTTGGAAGTCATTTCCTGATCAGGTCAAAGCACGATTTGAGAAGAAATATGGGAGGATTGCAACCTTAATACGAGTCAAAATCCAAGTCCCCGCATTAAAGGCCATGCTGTCAGTTTGGAATCCTAAATATGGGGTGTTCTCTTTCAACGATATCGATACTGCTCCCACTATAGAAGAATATCAGGCATTGCTAGAAATTCCTTATGCGGCGCAGAATCGAATTTACCTACACCTCGAGCATAGGCAGAACTGGAAACGACTCGCACATATGATGGGGATTCCCCCGGAAGAAGCAAAGGCGAGGGAAACTGTCAAAGGGAACACACATGGATGGTATTGGACTTATCTCAAGAAGTGGTTGGATCAATACATCCAAGATGAACAGTGGGATCAAGCTTCATTGATGCTCGCCTTAGGGATCTACGGCCTGATCTTCTTCCCTGGACCTTCGAGAATTATAACCTGCAACGTTGCGGAGATGTTCTGGGCAGTAGAAAAATAGAAGGTCAATCCAGTACCGGCAATTCTTGCCGAGACTTTCTTAACCCTTACTTATTGTAGACAACAAGGTAAGGGATCCATTAAGTGCTGTTCTCAATTGTTGTACCTCTGGATCATCAGTCATATGTGTCCTGTGGAGATGAAGGGGTTAACATGGTATCTTGACCAGATTAGTAATCAGCCCAAAGGATGAGCCACAGTGGCAAGAACGGATTTTGAGCTTCAACAGCCATGACTACTGTTGGAGGAAATTGTGGACGTCGGGTCAATCCATTTTGGTTAGCACGGGGGGTAATCAATCAGTATCCCTAATCGGAGTGACTGGATACACAAGTTACACTCCGGCATTAGTAATGAGACAGTTTGGCTCAACACAGTTCAGAATCAACATTGAAGAATACCACCGAGGTCATTTCTACCATGAAATCAATGGTGAGGAAGGATTGAAAATAGCTCGCAGATCCTAGGAAAACATCACTATGATGGAAAAGTCACCTAAAGGTACGAGTGCCACGGGCGATTATCTTAAATGGAGGGCTGGCAGGGATCAAAGACACTTAACTGCAGATCCAACCAAATTCGAAGGCAGCAACCCTCGTCAAAACGTCCTTTCAGAAGAAGCTAGTGATCATTTGGCCAATTCCTATAAAAGGCAAACACCGAAAACTCACAATTACAAGAGCAAATAAAACAGTTAGAGGACCAACAGCAGATCCTCAAAAGAAAAGTTAGAAGGCTCAGGGAAGAGGCGAAGACCGAAAAGATAGGGTTTGAAGAGCAAGAAACACGATGGGAAAGGGAAAAGAGCTCTCTCCAAGCTACAGTGAAAGAAGCAGAAGTACAGAATAGCAAGCTTCAGGAGAAAATGAAATATCAGGAGATACTCATGGAAGAGTATAAACAAGAAAGCAAAAAGAAGAAGCTTGAACTGAAGGAGCAGGCACAGCTTATCAACGATATTATGAAAGAATGTGCCAAAGAAAGAAAGGAAAAAGAAAGACAAGTCGCTCTCTATCAAGAGCTAAAAGAGAATGTTAACCAGCTGGAGAGAATGATAGCACAAGGGAAACAAGAACTCTTACCTGAATCCGAATATGCCCTGAAAATGTTCGACCCCGCCAGACAAGAAGAAAGGCTCTATGAATATCTCAGGAAGTGTCATTACATTATAAAGAACCTTCCTGAGCCTATGCCAATGTAAAGTATGCCATGTATGAATTATTCAATTAATGGAACAACTTTGGCCCATTGTTTAGCAAAATTGTGAATGAATAGTATGACTCCCGTAGGAACCCCCTCGCTAGGGTTATGCGAAAAATTAGATGTGCCATATGGACAGGTACCATAAACACACATTTAATCTAGTCATTCACCGTCAGACTATCGAACGATGCCATGATAAAAGTGATGCAATTATCCTTCTGCAGATTTCATCTTGGCTCTCAGATGCCACCGTATCCTTTGTCCACACCAGGACCCTTTCAATTTTTAATTCAAAATTCATTGAAAAATTTCCTTTTTTACTTCCTGCAGAAAATCAATATTGCTTCAAAAAAAGCAAGCCTGACCAGACACGCAGTTCAACCCAGACGATTGTACTTAACAAGATCACAAACAAAAAGGCTAATGGAGGACCAAGAACAAGTCCAGAACCTACAAGGACAGGTTTTCGAATTGAAAGACTAAGTCTCGGAGCTCATGAGACTAATGAGGGAAATGTCCCATAATAAGCCTACTTTAGAGCCTAACTTACCACTACCTCGCCCACCTCCTACAACGACTGATTCTCATCATGTTTCAACCTCTTTCACCTTCCAGCCATTGATCCTAGATCCGACAATCACCGTCAATCTGGCCACACTAAATAATGACCCACCTTTCTCCTATTATCTGGCCATCTCGAATGCCGAACCATACCCTTCAGTCCTGATCCCTCCAATTCATCCTGCCCCTCATTTCCCAATTGGGAGAGTATCTCTTGCAGTGGCAGGAGAAAATAAGATGAGAGAAAATGAGAAGCTCTCCGCTCTAAAAGAGAGACTAAGAGCAATAGAGGGACTGAACATGTATAGTTCAGTTGATGTGGCATCGCTGAGATTGGTGCCTGATGTGGTGGTGCCGCCTAAGTTTAAGGTCCCGGACTTCGACAAATACACTGGAATTCAGACCTTTGCATTCACTTGGCCACTTATATTGCTAAAATGTCCGCTCCGACAGAGGACGATTGACTCCTGGTTCACTTCTTTCATGAGAGTCTTTTCGACCGCCCGAGATGGTGTATTCGATTGGACAGAGCAAATTGTGCTCCTAGAAAGATTTGGCATATGCTTTCCTGAAGCAATACAAGTTCAACTACGACGTGGCCCCCATAAAGAGAGATCTCCAAAACTTGGTGCAGAGGGACAAGGAAAGCTTCAAAGAATATACCCAGAGATGGAGAGAGAAAGCGGTGGAAGTATATCCTCCGGTTACTGATAACGAGCTTTGTTCCCTGTTCATTGAGACATTGAAGGCTCCATACTTCAATCTGATGATTGGAAACACTTCCAATAGCTTCCCAGACATCATCCAAGTAGGTGAGAGAATAGAAGCCAACATAAGGATGGGATGACTACAGGAGTTGACTGAGAACCCTGTAAAGAAAAATGCCAGTTTTGGCAAAAAGAAGGAGGGCGATGTGCATTCCATCACCCGGCAGAACAATCACTCCCCACTTCCTCAAAGTAACTACCGGCCATATCCTCCCCCTCATAGCCAAACCATTGCAAACATTCCACCCCCTTTTCCAAATTATCCTCACCCACGCCCACAGTATCTACCACCGACAAATTACCAACCCAGACCACCTCCTCCACCTGCTTAACCCAGACCACCTCAAAATAACCCGAGACCACCTGGAAATCCTGATCCACCTCTTCCCTTGCTACTTAGCGAAATATACTGATACCTCGTCAGTATAAACCAAATAGTGCTGATTCCCCTTGACCCAATTCAGCCGCCATACCCCAGGTGGTATAATTCCATTGCCCGGTGTGAGTATCATGGAGGGGCACAAGGGCATTCAACCGATAACTGCGGGGCAGCCAGGGGAAGGGTGCACGCCCTAATCAGGAATGGGTGGTTGAAGATTGAAGGGAATAGTTCTCTCCCCAATGTTACCTCAAGCCCATTGCCCAATCATGGTACGGACAATAGTGCAAATATAATAGAGTTGGAAGGAGAAGGGTCAACCTTGGAGGTAGATCAACTAATTCCTCACTTTGGGGAAATTTTGACAATGGCGATGAGGAAGGTTACCTCTACCCCAAATAACGAGCGTGAAGATAAGGCGGGATGCCCCTATCATGGAAGGCGGTAACCACAGTGCAAAATTATGAAGAGTTCAAACAAGAGGTCTAGAACTTACTGTTCCTCAAAGTTCTGAGATGCCAGGCAAAGTAAAAAATGGAGGGCGGAGTAAATATAGCCCGACTCAGCCAAAACGCCTCTACCCTTAATCACAGAATCACTTTCTCACCCCCAGCATCGTCACCACCAGTAACAATCATACGAAACCTGCCCCAGCTCCTTGTCACAAACACCCATGCCATACCTTGGAATTATAACTTCCAAGTTTTCACCCAAGGAGAGTCAAGCAGTACACCGGCTCCTAGTCTTGCTTCACCTTCGACACCTCCTAAACCGTGCTTCACTCCCCAAGCTAATCCTCAGCCCGCCGCTGCCACAAAATCTTCCCCGCTTGAGCCAGAAGTTGAGTTTATAACCAGAAGTGGGAGATGTTACAGGAATGAGGAAAAGGAAAAGAAGAGAGGGAAAGTAAAAATGGGAGAGCAACGAGAAAATACGGAAGAGGAGCCTGAGAAAATAGAGAAAGAAGAACCTGTCGGACCAAAGGAACAGGAGGAACTGTTGCTTCAAATAATGAAGCAAAGTGAGTACAACATTGTTGAACAGTTAAGAAAGACACTTGCTCGAATTTTGCTGTTGTCGCTAATTCTGAGCTCTGAGGTGCACCGTCAAGCCCTGTAGAAAATTCTGGATCAGGCCTTTGTGAACCTCGACATCACACCGGGGCAGTTCGAAGAGATAGTAGGACAAATTCAGGCATCTAGTTTTGTCACTTTCTCAGAAAGAAGAGATAGACCCTGCAGGCTTAACGCACACTAAAGCTCTGCATGTGATGGTGAAATGTAAAGGTTGTATAGTGGCCAAGGTCCTTATTGATAATGGATCCACACTCAACGTACTGCCTAATGCCACCTTGGCTAGGCTACCGGTTGACCATTCCAATATACGTCAAAGTACTATAGTGGTAAGAGCCTTTGACGGTACAAGAAGAAAAGTGCTGGGAGACATTGACTTGCCCCTCCAAATTGGCGCATGCACCTTCAACGTCACATTCCAAGTGATGAACATCGAACCTGCATACACTATGTTGCTGGGGAGGCCTTGGATCCATTCAGCGAATGCCGTTCCTTCAACATTGCACCAGAAGATTAAATACATTATGGACGGCAAAATCATCACCATGAGAGGGGAAGAAGCCATATTGGTCACCAAGCCACAATCACTTCCTTATGTGGAAGCTGCTGAGGAGTTGTTGGAAAGCTCTTTCCAAGCTCTCGAAATACAAGAAACCATCTCAAGAAATGAAGGGGCTATGGCTATGGTAGCCAAGGTGATGTTGAGGAATGGGTATGAAAAGGGCAAGGGGTTAGGCACCGCATTGCAAGGGATTGTCGAACCTATATCGGCTATCCAGAAGGTTGGCCATTGCGGTTTGGGATACAAGGAAGATGCCCTCATGGATGGTCGATTCTGGATGAGGAATATGCTTCGGGATCAAAGATTTGATCAGAAAATCGGGAAAATGAAGGGAGTCCCTGAAGGAACAGAAGCGTGAAAAACACAAGTTTATACCATTGAATTCAAAAATTTTCACCTAGGGTCACATGCATCATGCAAGATTTATTTTTATCTATTTGATTTCAATGATAAACAACATATTAAAACTCTTTTAATATGTTTTTGGATCTGTATTTGCCATTTAAGATTTTAAAATTAATCAGATTAAATTTAGAACCCTAGATTAAATCAAGAACGATTACACTAACCTCTTGATGCACTGCAACGTGTCTGCGCCTTTGATATTCGTCTTCAGGACACCAGATGTTGTCCCTCTAGCTTGTCCACACCAAGAACACCTATGGCAGCCCTTGAACAGTTTCTAAAGCCTTTTCTATTAATTAGAAATTCAAGTTCTACCTTTTAAGAGATTAGAGATGTAAACAGGACACTAGAAACAATTCCTAGTGTTCTTAATTCAAGAGATTGATGGCTAATCTCTTTGAATTGATAAGAGATGAAGAAGAAGAGATAAAAACTCTCAAAGTGGCGTGACAAAGGAGTGTGGCTGCTGGTTGTGTTTTATTTTCTCATAACAACACTTAAATAGCTAGGTTAACACATTAAACCCTTGCCACATGTCACCCTTTGATTAGCTCTAGGTTTAAGTGACCCAATCACATTGTGCCAAGTGTCAAACCTATATTTAATATTGATTTTAATCATCTTACATGATTAAAAAACATTTGGCAAGCTTATGTGTTATGCCATGTGTCACCATCTCATGGTGCCACATGTCACACTGCAAAATGACCAAAATGCACCTGTGTCTTAATTTTGAGTTCTCAACCCAAAATAATTATTTTTCTTCTTCTAATTAATTTATATCAAATATAAATTAATTAATTAATCTCTATTAATTAATTTCTCATTAATTAAATTCATATTTAAACACTTTAAATATAAATTTAATTTATACTACACATCCAATAATCTAGATTTGTTTTCAAGTCATGCTAGGGACTTTGCAATTTAATTGCAAACTAAACCTATTTAATTAATCAATTAAACTCTTTAATTAATTAATTAAATCATATTTAAATAGGTGATAACTTGTGTATGTGTGTGACTTACTAGGCTCATCACTAATTGGCAATGAGACATGATATCAACTCTTAATATCATCAGAACTCTTTCTTACCATAAATGATTTCTCTAAATCATTTTATGAACCTCATAGACCATGGTTAACACCTAGCATAGCATGCCATGGCCACCCAATTAGTAATAAGGTTTACCTTAAATGAACCTATAATCATATGTTACCATGCACTAGAATCTCTCTGTTACAAAATCCCAACTCAATTTGAGTCATGGTTGATGTCAAACTCCATTTGCTATGAATATTATGTTCTCTTTTAATTCCAGTTCTTGATTAAAAGATTTTCTCATCGAAACTCTTTTACGAATAAATCTATCTGTCTGGCCAGAACTTGAAACATCAAGAACAATTAAATGAACATAGGATTTTATCTCTATTTACTTAGAGGAACAGATTCCATCTTGATCAACACCTACCTCTATATATAACTAATAGGAGCCAACACATGCCCATATACCCATACACAGTACAAGTATGAAAGCAGTATCAAACTCAAACTACCTATATACAAGATAACTGTGCTATCTCAGGTCTAAAGATTATATGCACTGATATGATTTATGACAAAACATTGACAAGAGTAAACTCCATGTGCTTGTCATAAGTGTCACTGGTTCGGCCTACTTATCATGTATAAGTGCCTATCATGTTTGTTATATGGCATGAGACTCACCATTCCATCTTATTTATATCTCATATAAATAACTTGGGAACAAACATGAATACAATCTTTCTGGATAAGTCATGTCCTTATTATGAAGTATCCTCGATTGTGAACCTATTTATGATACTTCGTGCTAGAAATATTGTCACTCATATTCTTAACAACTTGAGAATAATATTTCTAACAAAATATCAATGGACCTTTTCTATTACACATAAATATATTATGTAAACGGAAAAGTGGAAATGCCTTTTATTAATAAAAATATGTACAAGATACATACTAAATGATATGCTCTAGGGCATACTACTAACAGTCCCGAGAATCAAGGAGGTCTTAACTAAACCGGTCATTGAAAATCCAGCAGAGATTGAAGAATCACCCGATGAACCATCCATCGATGTCATCCATCTTGATTCCTTGTATGAGGCTCTAGTCTCGCCAATAGCTGAAGGGCAAGAACTGGACAACTGACGAGAGGACATCCACATACTCAATTTGAGTAAATTACTTTTAGTTATGTACACTTTATAATTTTTTCCATAGTGTCAATTTTAATTTTTTAAATTGACCCTTTTCTTATTTAATAAATGTTAATGAATTAATAGCGCATTTTATATGCAATTCTCTTTTTTTTTTTTTTTTTTTTTTCCTTTTTGAAATCCATCCTTATAATATATTCCATTTTCATTTATTCAGGACCATTCATCAATTAACACCTAATAATTCAATAGACTCAGAAATTCCTCTGGTTAATTTTGAAATCCCCATAACTGCCATTACTTCAAGTGATTCTGAGGTGGAACTCACAGAGGAAAGGGATGAAAGAGATGAACCTTCCCTAGTGCCTTATGGGGACGAAATGCACACCGTAAACTTAGGCACAGAAGAAGTAAAAAGGGAACTTAAGGTTGTGGAGAGTGAAGAATTAGAAGATATGATCAGTTTGCTCAAAGAATTCCTAGACGTGTTTTCTTGGAGCTATGATGATATGATTGGTTTGGACCCTCATATAATGACACACAAAATTCCCCTAATTCCGGGGACAATCCCGGTAAAGCATAAATTAAGAAGAATGAATCCTGACACACTGCTCAAAGTTAGGGATGAGGTCAAGAAGCAATACGATGCTGGGTTTCTGTAAGTAGTCAAATATCCTCAATGGATAGCTAACGTCGTCCCGGTAATGAAGAAGGACAGAAGAGTCAGGGTGTGCGTTAATTACAGGGATCTTAATAAAGCAAGCTTGAAAGATGATTTCCCTCTCCCACACATAGATGTGTTAGTAGACAATGCTGCAGGATTGGGCAGATGTTCGTGTATTGATGGGGCATCTGGATATAACCAAATCCCAATGGATGAGGAAGACAAGGAAAACACTGCTTTTATCACTCAATGGGGAGTATTTTGCTATCGGGTCATGCCTATTGGCTTAAAGATTGCTGGCGCCACCTACCAACGTGCTATGGTCACATTATTCCACGATATGATTAATAAAGAAGTGGAGGTGTACGTGGATGATATGATCATCAAGTCCAGGGGAGGAGAAAGCCATGTGCAGGTGCTGAAGAAAGTATTCGAGAGACTTAGGAAATATCAGCTAAAACTGAACCCTGCCAAATGCATATTCGGGGCTAGATCTAGGAAATTGTTGGGATTCATAGTGAGCGAGAAGGGAATAGAAGTTGATCCAGACAAAGTCGAGCCATTCAAGAGATGCCATCCCCAAAAATAGAAAGGGAGGTGCGCAGTTTCCTGGGGAAGCTGAACTACATATCAAGGTTTATTTCCAATCTAACTGCTAAAGCTGAGCCTATTTTAGACTACTCCGAAAGAACAACACCACTCAATGGGATTCAGTTTGTCAAGAGGCTTTCGAGAAAATCAAGCAGTACTTGTCCAACCCACCAATATTGGTTCCGTCGGTGGCAGGAAGGCGGCTGATTCTGCATATGGCAGTCCAACAAAGCTCAATGGGATGTGTTTTGGGGCAACATGATGATACCGGCAGAAAGGAGAGGGCTATTTATTACCTGAGCAAAAAATTCAATGATTGTGAGTCAAGGTACTCTTTCCTAGAAAACTTCTTTGCGCGTTAGCACAGACTGACAAATCACCTCAAACACTACATGTTGAATCATAAGACATGGCTCATCTCCAGGATGGATCCTATTAAGTATGTATTCGAAAGCCCATTCATGCCAGGAAGGATAGCCAAATGGCAGGTCATACTCTCCCAATATGACATTGTCTATATGACCCGGAAAGCAGTCAAAGGTAGCGTGATCAGCGATCTCTCTGGCGAAAACCCTATCCAGGATTAGGAAGCTCTGGATTTTGAGTTCCCTGATGAGCATATTAACGAAGAAGACTGCGGAGAAAAAGAGCCAGCTGATGTATGGGAAATGTATTTCGACGGAGCTGTCAATTTGTTCGATAGTGGAATCGGAGCTGTATTGGTATCTCCGGATGGAAAACACTTTCCGATAGCTATCAAGTTGAGATTTGACTGCACCAACAACGTCGCAGAATATGAAGCTTGTGTGATGGGTCCACAGGCTGCCATCGAAATGAATGTCAGGAAGTTAGAGGTATATGGAGACTCAGCCTTGATCATTTATCAAGTCAAGGGAGAATGGCAAACTAAGGATCCGAAGCTAATCCCATATCAGAAGTACTTACTGGAGCTGATTAAGAAGTTCGAAGAAATCTCTTTTACTCACCTTAGTTGAGACAAGAATCAATTTGCAGATGCCTTAGCCACCCTGGCTATTATGGCTTAAATGGAAGAAGGGCAGACGACTCAGGTGTTAAAGATTAAAGCAAGGAGTGAACCAGCATACTGCTTCATAATCGAGGAAGAACTTGATGGTAAACCTTGGTATCATGACATCCTAGTCTACATCAGAACAAAAGAATTCCCCTCAGAGGCGAGCAAAAACAAAAAGAGGATGATTCGGAGATTAGCATTGGGATATTTCCCTAGTGGAGAAATTCTATACAAAAGGAGCTCCAACGGCGAATTGTTGAGATGTGTGGATGCAAAAGAAGCGAATAGGATCCTTTTTGAGACTCATGAGGGAAACTGTGCAACCCATGCCAATGGGCATATGATGGCTAAGCAAATCATGAGACGGGGATATTTTTGGACTACCATGGAAAAGGATTGCATTGAGTACTTCCGAAAGTGCCATAAGTGTCAAATCTACGCGGATCCGATAAATATTCCGCCTCACCAATTGTTCAACCTCGTTTCACCATGGCCTTTCGCAATGTGGGGCATCGATGTAATTGGTCCCATCAACCCTAAGGCATCTAATGGGCATAGATTTATCCTGGTGGCTATCGATTATTTTTCTAAATGGGTCGAAGCGACATCATATGCTCACATTACACAGAACACATTTCTCAAATTCCTCAGAAATAATATCATCTGCCGGCATGGCCTCCCCAATGAAATCGTCACTGACAACGCCAAGAATTTGAATGGTCCGAAGATCCAAAGATTATGTGATCAATACAAAATCCGACATCTCAATTCCTCACCATACCGTCCCCAGATGAATGGAGCAGTGGAAGCTGCGAACAAAAATCTCAAGAGAATAATCCGAAAAATGACAGTCACTTATAAGGATTGGCATGATATGCTTCCCTACGCCCTTCACGCATATCGAACTTCTGTAAGGAAATAAACTGGGGCAACCCCATACTCATTGGTTTACGGGATGGAAGCTGTACCACCTATTGAGGTAGAAATTCCTTCTCTAAGAATTCTGAAAGAATCAGGGATTGATGAGTCAGAATGGATCCAGTCAAGGTTGGACCAGTTAAATTTACTAGATGAGAAAAGGCTAGCGGCAGCATGTCACGAGTAGTTATACCAAAGAAGAATGGCCAGGGCATTTAACAAAGGTGTTCGCCCACGTGAATTTCAACCAGGGGACCTAGTCCTGAAGAAGGTGCTTCCGAATCAAAACGATCCTCGAAGTAAATGGTCACTAACCTATGAGGGACCCTATGTGGTTAAAAAAGCATTTTCTGGTGGGGCATTGATCTTGACCCACATGGACGGTGAAGAATTTCCAAGACCTATGAATGCCGACACCGTCAAAAGATACTATGCTTGAAAAAAAAAAAGTAGGGGTGAAAACCCGAAAGGGCGCTCCTAGCAAAATGTACGAAGGAAGGCGAAAACCCTAGAAGGGCACTTTCTGTAAAATGAGCAAGGAATGAAAACCCGAAAGGGCGCCCTGAAAGAGCGAGCAAAAACAAAAAAAAAAAAAAGAAGAAGAGGGGGTTGAAAACCCGAAAGAGCATCCCAAGAACCAAAAGGGAGAAATAAGGAAAAGGGCATGAAACTGAGGATGGAAATAAACCATCATGGCATGAGGCTTCAAAGCACTTGAAATAATGGCAGTTAACAGACTTCAAAGCTAAGTACAAGGAATATATGAGATCTATCCTTGTACCCTTTTTCTTTGAAACTGTACCTTTGTTTCTTAAAACCATAATAAAGTCATACTTTCTTCGCGTTTGTCTATTCGCTTTTATCTTTCCCGTATACTCACTCTTTAATATTGTCTTTCTTCAATCTCTTTATCTAATGCGCTATTAATCAGTTAAAATTTTGCCATAAGATTAGGATTTGAAAATTGATAACCTCACGTACTTTGCTATGAGATTTGCAGGAAATGGCCTAAAAAAAAAAAATAACTAGAGGTGAAAACCTGAAAGGGCGCTTCTAGTCAAATGGGCGAAAGGAAAGTGAAAACCAGTAAGGGCGCTTTTTGCAAAATAAGAAGAAAGTCAAAAATAGAAAAGAGGCATCCGAAGAAATAAGTAAGGAAAAGGAGGTCGTAGGTCAAGTCTTGTAACTCGTCCTCCATTAATCATTGGCCTTCAGGATCCTGTTAAGTACACTTTGTCGTGGAGGAACTTCTCGTGTCGAGATTAGACTTGCTTTGTAAGTTAATTTTCCTACATTTAAGTTTCCTATTAATCAACCTTTGGTTCCTTGATCTAAGTTGATTTTAATTTTCAGCATTTAAATTTCCTGTTAATCAACCTCTGGTTCATTGATATAAGTTGATTTTAATTTTTCAAGCATTTTAAATTTCATGTTAATCAACCTCTGGTTCCTTGATCTAAGTTGATTTTAATTTTCAAGCATTTTAAATTTCCTGTTAATCAACCTCTGGTTCCTTGATCTAAGTTGATTTTAATTTTCCTGCATTTAAATTTCCTGTTAATCAATCTCTGGTTTCTTGATCTAAGTTGATTTTAATTCTCCTGCATTTAAATTTCCTGTTAATCAATCTCTGGTTCCTTGATCTAAGTTGATTTTAATTTTCCTGCATTTAAATTTCTTGTTAATCAACCTCTGGTTCCTTGATCTAAGTTGATTTTAATTTTCCTGCATTTTAAATTTCCTATAAATCAACCTCAGGTTCCTCGATCTAAGTTGATTTTAATTTTCCTACATTTTAAATTTCCTGTTACCAACCTCAGGGTTGCCGACCCAAGTGGGTTTTAGTTTCCTAACTTTAATTTCGAATTTCAAATTTTAATCGTCCAAAATATGGGTCTGAATCTTTACATAATCCTGCGGAAATTTTTTCCAGTAGGAATTATGTAAAGAGGGGCAGCTGTCGACACCATATTTTGGCCGATCCCCGAAATCAATAAACATTGAAACCGATCCCCAGCACTTAGTCTCCCTTTGCCAGCCAATCACATTTCCGATCTCTCCTCAAAAGGAATCGAATCAATACTAAATCCCCATATCATTTAAAGCCTCACCGATCTCTCAAACCAATTGTCAAGTCCCCTAACCAGTCAATTACATTTCCGATCTCTCTTGTCAAACGAGATTGAACCAACATTAGGCCTTCATGCTGGCAGTCTTATTGTCGATCTCCCTTTTAAAAGTTTGGGAATAATCAAGTTAAGGTGTCAATCCGGTTTAATGATGATTCCGATCTTAAGTGTTCAAATCAAATTTCCAACTTTAATCAAGTCCCGTTTAACGTTTATTCTCAGCCGATCTCATGCCTATAGTGTTTTCTGACCTCTTACACTTAGATTAATAATCACTTTTAGTTGTTGTTCTAATATGTTCCGACAATCAAGTGCTTATGCAACTTATATACTTTCCGATCCATCCATTCATTGAACAAAAAGGGAATTTCATTTCATTTCAAATCGAAACATGTACAAATCATTCTACATTTTGTGCACCCCTCCTATCACCTTCGGCCTCCTCCTCGCTATCCTCTTCGTCCTGGGGAGCCAGATCTAGCATCCAAGAGAAGTCCTCCTCGGTATACCGCTTCCTGAGCTCGGCCAAGAGATCCCCATGAGCGTTCATATAAGCACCGGCCTCCCTCGTCACTGCCTCTTCTTCTTTTGCTTTAAGCATCTCAGTGAGGCGAGCGACATCAACAGCTCGGAGCGCCCGAACCTCTTCAAGAACATGAGCCTGCTCGGAGAGCTTATCCTCGTTAAATTTCATCTGCCCCTCAATTTCAGATATGTAGTTTTGGGCGGATGAAAGTTGAGATCGAAGGGAAGCAGCTTCCTGACCCACCTTCTCGACATCCTGCCTCAAGCGGTGAGCCTTCTCCCGGATAATATGTTGGTTCACTAAACTCTCCACGCTCATGCTCATAGTTTGTGTCAGGATATCATCGAGGCTGTTCGGGGTTAGCCTATCCCAATCCTCCCGAAGGCAGATGGAGGACCCCAAGACCATAGCAAAACCCGGGTTCTCTCGAACCGTACGGTTCTTCTCCAGCGAGTGGACCAGGATTTGGGCGCCACGGGAAAGGGTCCTCACAGGTGGTTGGGAAGGACCCCCTTCCGCACTCGAAGCAACTGGAGGGGGTGGTGGCGGCTCTTCTTGACGAGGAGGAGACCGAACCACTTCTATGTCAAGGATCGGCTGTCGGGGTTGAGGCGAGCCTCCTTGCATTTCCCGAGGATCATGCAGGCGTGCAGGCGACTCGGCCGCTTCATCTCTAGCACTTTCCGGGAGACCTCTCTTTTTCGCTTCCGGCTCTCTTTAGAAGCCTCGCCGCTTGCCATACCTGCACAGAGAAAAGGTTAGTGAGATCTCTAAGGCCCAAAGATCAAAGATATAGAATGTAACACCCCTAAGTTCGGTAGTGCGTTCTACTGTTCCGGTGGCCAGTGTTATCCGGACAGCTAGGATGCCTAGAACTACACTTCGTTATGAGTGAGGAGACATAAAATAATGAAATACAAGAAAAGAAAATACAAGAAAAACAAAGGAAAAATAATAGCAAAGAAATGTAACCAAGTTAAGCGAGTCGAGAACCCTAGCGATGGGTGACCGCACCGGGAAGTCACGGCGTGGACCGTTGACTAGCCTTGGACTGCGGGGAACCCTGGAAAATATTTATAGGACTTAAAGAGACATCAATTGAAGTATAAATATCATTAGAAATATCAAAGAAAAATTAAATAATTAGTACAAAGAAAAGTGAGAAATCAAAAAACAGACAAAACCCGGTGTTACCGAAAAATCGGGAATGTAACCCGAACAGGGGCATTATGGTCATTTGACATCCCGAATTGTCTTTTGACCTAAATTTCCATAAAAAATAAATAATATTACACTTAGAAAATAAAATGAAAAATTAATTTGGTGGTACCTAATGTAAATAGCCAAAAGTGGAGTGAAAATTGTGAAAATAACACATTTAACATATTAAATGATTTAAATTTGGTGAGTGGACCACTAGGGATTTAATTAACACTAAATGGGGCAGGTGTAAGTCCATTACACCATCTGCACTTCATCTTCTCCAAATCCTCTCAACCTTGCCGAAATGGAGAGCTAGGGAAACTTCCATTGCCGTTTTGCTCCAAGCTTCCTCCACTCCTCATTTCACTTCCAATCACTTAGGTTTCTTCATTAAGTTTTATCCCCACATCACAAGGAAGAGTTTGATACTAAAATCAAGAAGTTTAATCAAGGTTTAACAAGTCCCAACCAAAGGTAAGTTTGTATTTTTGAATATTGCTTTGTTAAAGTTTGTATACATGTTATGGGTGTTTGCTTTGTGAAGGAAATTTTAAGTTTTGAGGAGTTCTTGATATATCAATTTTGGACAGCCATGGAGTTGTATGTTTAATGAAATATTCATACATATATTTGATGAGAAATTATGTTGATTAGGGTGATTTAATGTCCTAGTAAATTATTCCACATGTATATAGTGATTGTGCACTTGGAATGGAAATTGATGAATTGTAGGACACTTTGGCATTGTGGAACAATTCGGCAGCCTTGGGACTCCATGATGAATGTATGAATTCATGAAGATATTGGCAGAATTATGACATTGAGGATTGATGGATATGTATATAAATTAGTGGTGGAAATTGTATGAAATGATGAGTAGTGCTATGTGTATTTGTGGTTGTAATTGGACTTTATGAATTAGAGTTTTATTTGGTGTATTGAGGATGTTTGTATTTTGCCCAAAATGATTTTTAATGTGAAGTGATAAATGGTTTTGGTAATGTACCAAAACAGAATGGGTAAGAGAGATGGACTTAGAGTAAGGTAAATGTGTAATTGATACATGTTTATGCAATGTAATTAAGGGCAGTGTGCATTTTAACCTATAAAACTAAATGTGTAACTCCAATTGGTATGAGACCAATTGGAGGTGAAACTAGGCACAAAATGTGCCAACTTTCATTGAGAAAGCATACCAAAATTCTGCTTGCAAAGTAGCATGAAAAATGACCAATTCGGATTAAGTACAATTGAGACCTGAAAATTGACCAATTGGGCAGAAGTTAGTATTTAGGCCATAACTCACTTAAAACAGGTCCAATTGACCTGGAATTTTAACCATGAATAGTTAAGACCCATACCTACAAGTCTTATGAAGACACCAAAGCCCAGAAATGACCATAAGCAAGTCAAACAGCTTGCACAATTTTGGATCCAAAAACTGGCCGAACCAAAGTTGACCAATTTTGACCTAAAATGACCTAATTTGATGCCATTTGACCAGCAATAGTAAAATGACCATAACTTGGTCTACATAACTCGGATTGACCTGAAATTTTGCCCCAAGTGCAATAAGACATAGATCTACAAGTTTTTAGTTTTGATCGAAACCTGAAAACCAAGGGAACTAGGTCGTCCGGCTATGTCAAACTAGTATACCGAAATCCAGCAAGTTGCAATAAAATGCACTAAACAAGGAAATGAAATTGGTAACATGTACCAACCCTAAAACACTATCGAATGTGACATATTAGTGACACTAAAACCTAATGTACCTAGAACGCATCGAGGGTCGGTATATTAGTTCATTAAGCAAATAATAGCATTCAGTGAATTACTTATCAAGCATTATCGATAGAGACAGTTTAATTTAGTACTGAAACACTTCAAATTGTGTTTCTCAATTACCAAAGACTCAGGAAAAGGGAAGGAAATACTGAGTCCAGACCAGGAAACAATTATCAGAGGTTTGTGCACAACAACTATTTCTTTTGAATTTTTCAATTGAAATGAATTATGATTATTTGTACATTATTGTTTTAAATTGTGGAAATGTGTTTGAATGGATATTTATTGCTTGAAAAGCATTGTAAATGATTTGAAAACTGTGAGAAATTATTTGAATGATATTGATGGATACTTATTGATTGAAAAGTATTGGAAATGGTTTGAAACCACAGCTATCATGTATATTGATTGTATTCCTCGCTAGCTTGTCTAGTGGGACGAATTGAATTCCCTCTCTGGCTGAAGTGTTGAGGTGTGTGCCTGTTGAGGACGAATTGGATGAGTACTCATATTTTTGCTAGCTAGCTATGTTATTCCTCATTAGTCATGGACTTTTGGGACGAATTGAATACCTCATTAGCCATCGGCTTTTGGGACGAATTGAACTTTGGAACATGATTAAGCTGTGTGTGATTTATTGATTTGTATTGTCAGATTGTGAAATGAATTTAAACTCTTATTGACATATACTGTCTTTTGAATTCAACCATGATCGACTTATTGAAATTTATTGTGATATTGAGAAATGGAGTTTAAATTCTTGTTGACAATTCTTGTCTTGAAATTAACTATGGTTTTAAGTATCCACTATTTGTATGATTTATGAATTGTGATTTAAAGATGTATTTGGTTAATGTTGTGCACTACTGAGACATTGTCTCAGCGATAGCTTTATTCTTTATGCGGTGAAATGACAGACAGAGCGTGAGAATAAGTGCTAGTACACCCAGTGAGAGATTTTTTGGGTATAATGAGTATACCAACATTTTGCATTTTATCTTGTAATGTATGACCACTTTGTATGTACATATTGTTTTTAGTTTTGGCGATTGTAAATTCAAATTGTACCTTGAAGTTGTAAAATAATTATGAGTTATTTTGGTTGGTAAAAATTGTATTATATTTCTTGTATCGCAATCTTTGAAAAATTACTGTGAATTTGACTTGAGAAATATGTTGTGTTGAGAAAAATGTTGAAGTTGAGACTTGGAAATATATTGAAGTGCTTTTCTGAGTTTTACAGAAGCTGTTTTATCAAAATACAGATGGCACTCTGCCAAAATTTTCTGAAATTCCAAATAATTCAAATGTGTTAGTTCTATCACTTGATTCAAAAGGTTTTTAACACTGTAATTATTGCTCACCTGCTGTAAAAGAAGTAAGAAAAGTTTTAAAATCCCTTGTAGTGTATTTAATGAGTTATCGATGAAGCGGAGTTGGTAATTCATTAGGTATACTCTGGGATCATGTTATGCCTTACGAGGGTAGGGTGTGACATAAAAAGTACGGCCAAGTCGAGAGGCTGAAGCCCGCGTTCTTGGCCGGTGACCAGCTACATAGTCCAATGATGCAGTTCCGTTATCACTGCATCTAAATAAGAGAATTTCTGTCTGGCCGCCTGATCTTTCAGTTCCATCACCATTACGCCCTCTTCCCTATTCAGCGTGATACGCTTCGGAAGTAAGGGGCCTTGGTGCAGCCAGCTTCGTGGGAAACCCTCAAAGCCGTTCGGAATTTTGCTCCTCAGAATAAAGAAGCGATTCTTCCAATTCTTGAGGAGGAGGCGGATCGGTAAAAGCCCACAATGTGGCTTCGCTTGGAAGAACCAATACTCATCTTCCTTTGCGCGAGTTAGCCTATGTAGCTCGGCGAAGGCCTCTGAATGCCACTAGGATCCACCATGAGTTCGGGTGAACTTGGGCTATGCACACTTGCTGAAATTTTAGAACTTCCTTGAAGAAGTCGTCAAGAGGAGCTATGACCACTTTTAGTTGCTATTCGTATACCATGATCATATCATTCTCTTCGAAGAAGTGATCGGCTCGAAGATCGCCGTGACACTTAATGAGTTCGTATGAATCGGGCTGAATGTTATACTCTTGGCTGAACGACTGCAGGTCGATTTCTTGAAGGATTAATGGTAGCTCATCCATGGGAAGGTTTTCTCTCCCTGAAGAATGTGTTTGCCTCGAGAATGCTACTTGACCGCGGGCTGGAATGGAGGTCCTAGGGGGTTCAAATCGCCCGCTTGTTCCGACTACCTCTATCTCATCTGACGACCATGAGACCTAAATGGAAAGGGGGCTTGCCGCTCTCTGACCTTCGGCGCCTCTCATTTTCAAAGAAAAGAGGAAATTTAAACTAAAAGAAAGATCAAACCCTTACCGGAGTGTGATCGGTGTCAGAAGAACTTGAAAAAATGAGAGGATTTTGGAATCGCTGGCGGAAGGCTGGAAATGACATAAGGGGATGACTGGCAGACTCATCCCCTATTTATACTAGTCTGAGCATTTAATGCTCACGGTGTCCCAAGTGGCGCATCGATTCGCGGGATGCGCTAGCTTTTTCTGACACGTCTCATGAATATTCTAGAAATTCCATAATATGGAGAGATCGGTTGAATTCTGGTCGGCCAATTAAAGCGGATGTTTGGAGGCCTTGGTCGGTTAAGAACATTCGATCGAGAGCAGGATCGGATAAACACATCAGAGATCGAAAAATAGTCAATGCAATAATAATAAAAATGATAGTTGTCAAAATAAAATTTTATTTCTGAAAAGGTCGGATTACATCATTTGGGCGATCTCTAGAGATCGGATTACATTAAAAGTCGGATTACATTATTTGGGCGATCTCTAGAGATCGGATTACATTAAAGGTCTGATTACATCATAGGGGAGATCTTTAGAGATTGGTGGAACATCCTATCTAATAAAGGCCTATGTCAAAGCCTAGTCTCGTGGCTGAATCAAAAGATTTGTCCGGCAATAGACAGCGGATAGATGTACAGCTCAGATGGGGTGATTATGACTCCCATGAGGATGGAGAGTCATCTCCACTGTCATCGACCAGAACCGAGCTGTAGTCAGGACGCCCAATGTGGTGAGGAGCCAAATGAACTTCAAGGCGATCACCAATGTTAAGAGGAATATTAGTGTCTTCTACTTGAAATCAATTCATCGACTATATCAGTCGAACGATTCGAGATCGACATGATCGAAGTCCTCGATCCAGGTCGACAAATTAGTCTGGTTCTCTCACTGTCATCAAATGAGGTTATCATAATTCTCCGATCACCGGGATCATAAATTTTCAGTCGAGGAATAAAGAGGACAATCGGAAAAATATCAAAAGGAACTATCATGGTTGGGATTATTACCAGAGCGGTTAGAACAGGAAATGTGAGAAAGAAAGAGGAGAAAATCAAATGCGGAAGGATTTCCCATCAGGGGTATATATAGAGAAGGTCTGAGCATTTATTGCTAGCAGAAAATGAAGCGGACGTCTCGGAAATCGAAGGAATAAATGCTTTGACTGAACCAAACCAGACAAAGGAGAAGACTGGAGTGGGAGAGATCGGAAGAAGGGGGCTCGGCATGAGAAATTGGAAAAGGATCGTGTTAGAAAGATCAAAAAGGAGGGGAGGTCGGAAAACAAAGAGAATAAGACAACTTCCGCTAGCTGTCGTCATAATCAGAGCCGAGGTAGTTAAAGCGTTGCAGGCGAAATCTCCACCGCACGCCTTATAATCGCCCACATTACCGACAGGTGCCAGAGTATGTCATGACAGTGCTGTACATCCTAATCTCCACCGTTGATCTTACTTGTAAGGACAAGTCCAGAGCCCTTAGATCAAAGAATAAGACGACAAGGCCAGTAGCTTTTATTCCCGACCCTTGGATGCATACTGGACAAGAAAATTTGGGCAAATCAGTTAGAAGAGAAAAAGGACAAAAATTTCTAAAGAGGATCTTAGCCGTTCATTTGGATTCTCTTTAATTCCCAAGCATTAGATCATGTCCTTCAAAATCCAAACCTTCCATCTCCCTCAAAATAAATCCTGACCCTTCATGGGGAGCACCCGGTCCCTATAAATACCTGCATGAAAACTGTTCAAAAGAAGGAATGAAAAAAGGGTGGTAATTATAGTGGAAAGGCTCTAAAAATTAATTCAGTTTTGCTACTCTGCTATTTTTAAGCTAGAAAGACTTTAGAAACCAGTTTTCTAAAGTTTTTTTTTTTTTGAAGAAGTGTTGGACACTGGAACTCTTGATTTTCAGTTTGTTCATTGCTCTGTGATACCCTTTCTTAAGTTTCAGTTCTGTTTTCACCACCTTTATATCCATTATTATTTTCTGAGTTCAGTCTCCTTCATTATCATTCCGGTTCATTTATATGCTAACTAGGCATTTGTCATTTCAAGGCAAGCATTAGTCCCCATACTGTTAGCCCGAAACTCTGCAACATTCGTGACTCCATAGTTAGTTCAATAGGTTCAACTTCCTGCAGGTGAGTGTTTGAACCATTGCCTTATCCAGTGTTCGTCTTTATTTTCTTTTTATTCATGCTCGTAATTTTCGTTAAAGTTTGTCTTGTGTCAGAAGGTCCCACGTAGGTGGTTATTCTCATGAGTCTATCTTTTGATACAACAGTTCATGTTATTTATTTATTCTTGGTGTTTATTTATCTCCCAACGCGGGTGTTCGGGTTACGGATAACGTATAGGTAGTTTGATAAAGTGTTGGTAGCAATATCTTAACCTAAGAGTTTTTTTTTAAAAAAAAAATAAACGTTAGGATAATAAATCAGAGAATCATGAAGTTGAACCACTAGACTAGCTCGGAGGATGACACAGTAAGATGGAAGTCGGAGTAAAATTGGATTTGGACTAGCAAATAAAAGAGAGCGGATGCTACTTGCCTAAGGGTACTGGTAGGCCAATCACATAAGAGATCAGAAAAAGTTCAGTTCGGTATTCCCTATCTAGTCACAAGGTATTGATGAGTTTTAAAAAAAAGAGGGCCTAATCCGGGTCCCCAATGTCCTCGGATGCCAAAACCCTTAGCTTAAGGTAGGGTCCTTGCGCGTCTGATCGTAATTAAATTTCAAGAGGTCCGGGGAAAGTTCTTACCCGATCCTCATCCAAACCAAATAAGAGATCGGAGGAGAGTTCTTATCCGATTCTCATCCAAAAATTTTAATAAATATTTAAAAGAGATCGGAGAAGAGTTCTTTTCTGATTCTCAACCAAAAATTCTAATAAATATTTAAGAGAGATCGGAGGAGAGTTCTTATCCGATTCTCAACCAAAAATTTCTAATAAATATTTAAGAGAGATCGGAGGAGAGTTCTTATCCGATTCTCAAATTGAATTTTAACAAATATGCAAAATAACCCCTTAAACAAAACTGATACGTAACAGTAACTCACTAAGGATCGTCTCATTTATTTAAATATCTGGGTAACCCGAATTGGTAAAAAATCAAATATTCCCTTTTACCAAGAGGATTAACATCTCCGTTCGAACCTCCTAACTGTCGATTTTAATTTATAAAGAGCTTAAAGTTAAATCTGCTCACCCTCATTGAGGGACGAGGTGGGGTGCCTAACAACTTCCCCACCCGTTTACAGACCTCGAACCTAGAATCTCTGTTTTTGAAGTGTTTTCATTTTAATTTATTTTCACGAATGGTTTTCTTTAATTTCCCTCAAAATTAATGTGGCGACTCCTCACTCTTTCCCACTTCGGTGAGGGTTCGTCCAGGCGACCGCAAAACCCCTTGCAACGTTTCTAATGATATTTATACTTCAATAGACCTTTATTTAAGTCCTAAAAATACTTTCCAGGGCTAGTCAACGGTCCACGCCGCAACTTCCCAGTGCTGTCACCCATCGCTAGGATTCTCAGCTCGTTTAACTTGCTTACATTTCATTGCTATTATTTTTCCTTTATTTTTCTTGTATTTTATTTTCTTGTATTTCATTAGTCTATGTCTCCTCACTCATATCTAAGTGTAGTTCTAGGCATTCTAGCTATCCAGACCGACCTTTGGTCATAGGAGCGATAGAGCACTATCGAACATAGGGGTGTTACAAGGTCATTTTGAGTCCAAAATCCTTAGGAAGTCGATTTGAATGTGTGCACAAGAGTGGGAATTCGGGTTAAAAAGCGTTCTTTGCATGGTACCACGGCCGTGTGTCACTACGATACGAGCCGTGTAACTTCTTTGGAGCAGAATGGCAAAGTCTTGCATTGGTACAGAGACTTACATGGGTCTGCGTTGGCTACACGCACTTGGTTATACGACCCGTGTACTTTTGTTCTCAGGAAATTCTTTGAGCTTGTGTCCAGCAAAGACTTACATGGGTGCCTATAGATTACATGGGTCCAATTACATGACCCGTTTACTTTTGTTCCTCCATTGGCTGTCTGGCTTTCATCTGGTAGAAAGTTACATGGGCATGTGGCTTTACTTACACGACCCGTGTACTTTGTATCAGCAGTAATTCTCAGTCTTTTGACCTCTCCAAGCTTCCCTTCACACTCCTATGCTCTGGGACTTCACCAAAACACTTGAAATACTATAGAAACATGGAATTAAGAGCTTGACAATAGAAGTTACAAAAACTAATGAAATCAATTACTATGCATAAGATTACTTACCTAAATGTTATGAGATAGTATACAAATATGCTTATCAATATCTATACAATTCAAATGTATCATCTAACTAGTATATTCCCGTGTATCTAGCTTTTATAATCTGTTATAGGTTTCTTGGACACTGATAATGATTAATTAAGACTGAATATACAATAAGTAAATAGAAAAGATCCCAATAAATTCAATTGTTTCCAAAGTAAAATAAAAATGTAAACGACCTAGATATTATGAATTGTCATATAGAATTATTATTATTTTTAATTATTTAGTTATTGTTATTTTAAATTATGCACCACTAAGTGTTATGCTTAGCGCGTTGGTTTTTCCATCACATAGGTATTGGAGATCAGTCCTAGTAGCCACAGCAGCAGCATCAGTAGTGCTCATACAGAGGCCGATTAGATTTGCCAGTGTCTACTAGTCACGTCGACAGTTATAATTTTATTGGTAGGGCCCATGTATGTCTAGATTTTGTCTTTTTATTCATTGTACTTAAACACATGATGTATTTCATTTTGGATTGTAATTAAATTTTGAGATTTTACATAAACTTGTAAATTATTGTAACACCCCTCACCTGTCTACAGTGTAGCCTAGCAAGGCGTGCCACATGGCTTCTTAGGAACACATAGTCAGTGATTATCTTATTTTTTGAATTCACAAATTGGATTTAGAAACATCAGATTAGGTTATTATTTTATGTTTTAATAAAATTGATTGTTGCAAAATTTTTAACAAAAATCCGGCAAAGTGCCGTCTGTTATTTGGACAAACCGTCCTTCTACACCTGTTAAAAACAATTAATATAGTATTCTCAAAATCTCAAACTAATTCACAGTCTCAATATTTCAGTACAGTCAATTGACTTTCACAGTAATTAAACAGTTCCAAAGTATAGTCCATAATAATTTAAATACATCCAGAAGATCTCCATATTATTTAATATGTACAAATTATTACAAACCTTAAAGTTTCAGAATATTATAAATTACAGAGCAAATTTTCAAATTACAAGAGATGTCCTAAGTCCTACCATGTATGCAATGCAGTGCAGGTGACTCTGGACTCGTGTGCAGATCTGATGTTTCACCCTGTCATAGGTCGGTTGGGCTCCCCAGCAATGTCTCCAATACCTATGTGTAGCAAAAGCAATACGCTAAGAAATTTTGCTTAGTGGTGCTAATCATAAAAGAAAATACACTAACATAAAATAATTTAATCATGCATGAATTTATGGAGTCAATATTCTTTGCAGACTAACATTTCAGTAATCTTTACTAAGATTATTCTTTTATTGTCTTTTATACTTTTATTTGCTAATATTTCACTTTTACTTAATTTGGTTATACTGTATGTCACTACACTTAATTTAGCCGTCTGAATTTAATAATGCTTAAATTAACTACCCATGTAGCCTATACAATGATCATGCTGGATAAACGGTTAATATAGTACTGGGTACCTAGTATCTCCGACCATCACACCATCAATCACAAAGTATCTCTCGGTGTGCAAACAGTGTGGCTAAGAAGCCATATAATCAATCAGGCAATAAGCCGAGTATAATAACACAATCCATATAGCAATAGGCTATTAAAATCACAGTGTGGCATAATAAGTCAAAAAACACAGTATGGCTTGAAGCCATTTACAGTACAGGTGTCAAAACCCTATTGGCATGCCAACCTATCCAAACTAGTCAACTAGGCAATACTAGGGCATTTACAAGGTTAAATATTTAATTCTTTATTTTTAGGGTTTATAGGTCATAATGTTTTTCACTAGTGAATAAAAATGTTGACCTTTTTATGCATCATGGATAGGTTGATTCTAGTATCAACATGTCACAATTTGCATTTCAATATGTTGCTAATATAGTACATTTTACAATTCTCACAAGTTGGCATTTATTGCAAATTTTATTTCTAAGACTTATTGCATGATAATGTCAATTTTTCAGTTTTGGTATGCTAGATTGATCTAGCTCTCAAAGAAGCAAATTTATAGGTCTATGTCTTACTAAATTTTTGCCACTTATTTTATGTCATTCTGAGTTGTATAGACTAAGATATAGTCAATTTACTAAAATTTGAATGATTACATTTTTAATGCAAAGTTAGGTCATTTTTAGGTCCAACTCAATTATGGCAAATTTGGTACCCTAACTTGGGTAAGCTAATTGACATGGTTCTGGTCATTTCTAGGCTTTTATTCTTCATAAGAGTTATAGCTCTATGCCTAAGCTTTCCATTGATATAAATTTCAAGTCATTTGGACCTATTTTGAGTGAGTTATGGTCATTTTAATGACTATTGTTCATATGGTCAAAAATCTGGGTTTGCAAAGTTGCAATTCTGGATTAGTTAAATTTTAAGGTCACTTTTCGAATAGAATTTTAGCAACATTTCTTCATCAAAGTTGGCCTATTTTATGTCTAGTATTACCTCCAATTGACCTCACACCAATTGGGATCACAAATTTGCACTTATGGCTCAATCTAGCTACTGCCAACTACAAACACAACCTGCACAACAAAAAAGCACTTCCAATTGGCAATTCTCCTCCTCCCACTGCTACAATTCTGCATTCATGGCACTTCTATATCATTCATCACATGTCATACCCTACTCCTCGTAGATGTAACATGCTCCGTAGTACACCTAATAAATTACCATACTTCGTCTACCGGTAACCCATTAAATATACTACAAAGGATTTTGAAACAATTTTCTTACTAGTGATAAGTGGTGAGCATTTTCTAATAGGTATTAAAATCATTTATTCGAAGTTGAAACTAGTTAAAATTTTTGGCCCATTTTATTTTTCCACAAATTTTATAAAAATTTTGGTAGAGTGCCATTTGTATTTTGAGAAAACAGTTCTTCAAATTCTTATAAAATGCACTTCCAATATTTTTTTTTTCTCAACAACTTCTTCAAAAGTCACAATCATCTCAATCAATTTCAACACATTTATCAACTTCGAAAATTCAAATTCACCATTTCCAATATCCAACAATTATCAAAATATCATTAATGAATTTCATTCAATTTAAAATAAAATACTACCAATCATATTTCATTAATAACAAAATAATTTATATATACATCATACTAGAAATTTACATTAAGAAAATCCAAACTAAAATTTATTACAACTTTATACAAACTTTGTACAAATTTGCTCAAGTGATTTTACATGTCCATACAATTACGTGCAATACATACATCAAAATGAATATTTACAGTCAGGGTATAAATTATACCCAATAACTTCAAGCAGTTAGCACCCTTGTCCTTAGCAGCTCAATCTGCTGCTCCTCTAGTCTCTATATCTGCGACAGCATACAAAGCTATCGCTGAGTGGTGAACTCAGTGGTGCACAAACTAATAATTTAAAACTTAATACAAATTATTCTTAACAATTCGTAATGAATAAAAATTTAAAATTTCTAAATTCTTCAAAATCCATGACATACAAAAATCAATATTTTCATTCATGTAAATTATTCATTTGAATAACATTTTGATCAATTAATAACTATTTATTTACATTTATTTTAAATTTCAAAAAATAAAAAAATATTTTGAATTACTAATAAATTATTTATTTCAATCACAATTTATCAAATAATGCATAATTTAAAGGGTGTTGCCAACAATTCACATAGTTTATCCCATGACCCAAAATTCAAATAGATGCCAGTGTTGTACACCACGACATTTCACATTCTCTCAATAACCGAGGCTAAAAGAGAGAAATAAAGACTAGCTAGTATATATGAGTACTCATTCAAATTCTTCCCCAACTGGCAAAGCCAGAGAGGAAGTAACTCGCCCCATCTAGTGGAGGAGATATCTCACTAGACAAGCTAATGAGAATTCACAACAAATTTTGCCATGTCAATTGTGGTTTCAAATCATATTCAAAACAATTTCTATTTACAAAGTGTTTACAAATCATCAACATATTTAATCATCATAAATTCATGCTCAAGGTTGGCAACACATCAAACTTAAAATTTACAATCCTCAAAACAATGCAATAAATCCTTAAATGCATAAGAAAATTTATATTCAAATTATACAATTTCATTCAATAAGTTAAAATTCTTAAGACAACAAAAATCATAAATCATAAAATAAATTTATTTCAAATCAATTTGGAATTGAAAAATAACAAAAGAATTAGTTGTGCACAAACCTTAAACGAGTTGCCTCTTGGCCTTGACTCGATTCCTCGGGTTCTTTTGTGGTGTTCTTTTCAACTGAAACACAGTTTCACAGTGTTTCACTACCATAACTTAGCATAAATCCAAAAATAAATTTAACTTCACTTTTACCTAGCTCTAATGTGCTAAACTTGACGTTCTTTAATTTTTGTGCTTCGGGGTTACTATTCACTATACTATTCAAGTCAAATTATTGACTTTCTAAGGCTTAATACGTATGGGAATTCCAAATTCACCCACATACCACATTTTGATCACTAAATTTGTTGGTTTTGGTTTTTTACTCAAATTCTAAGTCTTTTAGGCAAATTTGCAAATTTTCAGTTTTGGTGTCTTAAGTTGCCTTTGTTATTGGTCACTTTTACATTAGAATTTGGCAGAACTTCCTTCATAGAAAATGTTTCCTATTGTCCTAACTAAATTCTCCTTTTTGAATCACTCCAATTGGAGTTTTGTAGCTCAAGTTATAGCCATTTGAACCGTAGTTGCCAGATTGGACTTAACCCAGTTTACAGGCAAATTTTAGTTACAGCGGTTTAGTCACCAATTTTGGGTGGCCAAATGACTTGGTTAATGGCATAATTTGAGTTGGTGTTCTTCATGAAAGTTTTAGGTATATATCTCAACTATCCACTGGTAACATTTCAAGTCATTTAGACTTGCCTAGCTCAAGTTATGGCCAAATGAACAAACCTTTGTTCATTTGGCCATTTCTCTGAGAATTTGAGATTTTCCAATTTTGGTCAATTTGTTCACTAGGTTTTGGTCACTTTTTGGGCATGCTTCCGAAATGAAAATTGTGTCATTTAGTGTCCATTTTCATTCACAATTATTCTCATACCAATTGGACTTGTAAATTTTCATTTTTGGTCTCTCAAAGGGACCTTGGTCATGCTGCCAGCAGCATGACCACACTCAATCCGAATTTGGTTTTGATTCAAACACTTCTAACACATTCCATTTGGTCACAATTGACCATTTCTCCTTTCAAACTAGGTCCAAGACATCATTTACCAAATTTTCACATTTTTGTCTCTAAACACTAAGTGCCCAAACCCTAACCACACTAAATTGTTGCATTTAGCTAATTCTAAGTATCTCAACCTCAATACCTCATGCATACAAGCTTGCCTAACTTATCAAATTCAAGCAAAACACAATCATATGTATAGTAACCCTAGCTGGCTGAAATTCACTCATGGTCCCTCAAAAAATTTTTCTTTTATTTAAGGTTTATTTAGAAGTTCAATACGTTAAAAATGTAGTAACCCAACTAAAATTATTAAGTTTGCTTACTAACCTTTCTTAGAACTTCAAATCTCTATCTTTTATTCTTCTTTCCTCTTTCAATCTTCTTCTTAGGTTGAGATAACAAGCTCTAATGAGGTTTTTATGGAAGCTATTAAGGTTTAGTGAAGAAATTTAAGCTTGAGTGCAAGCTCTAATGGAAGTCTAACAATGGGGATGTGAGGGAGAGAATGAGGACGGCAAGGGATAAGGAAGAAGACTTTTACTTTTTTTTTTCTTTTCTTTTCTTTTATGTATTTTGTCTTATGGAAGACCAAAAAAAAAATCAATTTAATTAATTTATTAATTATAGGATTTATGGCATCATGCATGATGTCATGCATGATGTCATCTTCCTTCACTTTTTCATCTTTCTATCTTTTTTTTTTTTAAAAATTTTGTATTAGTTAATTAATTTAGTTCTCAATTCTGAAATTTTCTTTTCTCCGATTTTATTTGACAGTTGGGTCAGGAGTCAGCTCTCCGGGTTAATTGACCAAATTGCCCCTTGCCGGTTTAACCCGGTTTGTAATTAATTCAATATTTCTTGCGGCTCCCTAACCTAATTATTTGACTGGCTTAACAGTTCTTTTTTGTGATTTTCTCTTTTCCACTGTGTTCGTAAGGGTCCTAAGGACCGCAGCGCCACATTTTATGGTTCGAAATTTGAGTTTAAATCGACTTCGCAGTCGTTCCCGAGAAGGTCACCCATCACTGTGACTCTCGGCTCATTTAACTTCTTATGTTCTGTTTTTATTATTTATACATAACTAATTGAAAATTACTAATTATTTGTGTTTATGGCTTATCTGGTTGTCTTAAGTATGGTTCTAATGCCCTTAATTGTTTGGACCGACACCGGTCACCGAAACAGTAAAATATACCAGGCTATGCAAATAGGGGTGTTACAATTCCCCCCCCCCCCCTTAAAACAATTTCGTCCTCGAAATTTTACCTAGTATCGATCATTTGAGCAGTTGTGGGTTACTGTCTCCTCATGTCCTATTCATGCTTCTAAGTAGCTTCACAGCTTTGAATGATGGTTCCTTAGCACTTTAACCAATACTATTTACTCATCGATTGCTCACCTCATGTGTCAAGTTTCTTATGAGCTTCTGTCATAAGTTAGATTCAATTTCATTTCAATTTTAGAGGTAAGCAAATATGTGTGCTAGTGGATCCACTCTTTCTAGAACCTTGTATGATCCTAAAAGTGAGAACTTAGTTTTACTCTTTTCTTATCAAATCTCTTGATCATTTGATGCAACCTTCAGTTTAGTTTAGAATATTTTAGTCTTTTCTTGCTGTTGTTTAAGCAATTATTTTCCTTTGTATTCTTCTCTTTTTTTTTTTTTTTTTTTTTAAATGACCTTGTTGGTCATATATGAACTGCTAATCTCTTTCTTGGCCATAGGTCCATAACCATTATCTTACCATCTCCATTTATAACCAAGGCCTATATGCCATTTTGCACTATCTTGTTTACTTTTGTTTAACTTATTTCCTTCTTGATAAAATAGTTTGGGATATCGTTATGCGTCTTAAGTAGGTTTTTTGCCCTAGTAGCACTTCCTCATCTAGTGTTTTTCTCATTTCTTAATGTTCTATTTGCTTCCTTCTTTCATTCAACTTAACTTTAATTATTTTATTTCTTAATTTAATCTTCTTCCTTAACTTTCATTGTCAGTCGTAATTTAACACCTCTTATCATCCCTAAGTAATCCACTATACTTCAATATTACTTTGATTTGGCCCTCTGACCATTCTAGTCAACACTTTAACTAATATTCATAACGTTTCTTTATTACATTCACACCAACTATTCTAATTTTTACTTCCACAACTCTTTTATCTATCAATATTCTATAGCTTATTTTCCAATGGTTTGAGATAATTACCTTTTATTTTTCAACCATAAACAATTCTTTAATCTTAATAAGAGTCTCTGGGACTCTCCTATTTCCCATGCTATTCAAAATTTTAGCTTCAATTCTAATCTAATCCTCATGATCCGCACAATAAAATTGTTCTCTTCCTAAAGAATACCTGGCCAACTAGTTCCCATCGAATTATTGTTATCAGTAGAATATCATTTCTTAACTATTTATAAGTTATAATCGTCATCCATAGCATCCTGTCTCTTCTAGGGGAACAAAATTATATTTTGGATCTTACTGCTACACAAATAGAATAATGTTCCTTACTAAACTTTGAGCAAAAGATCCATTGCAATACCAGAACAACTATAGACCCCATATCGGAGTGGATGACTTAGCCCTACGGTGTTATTTTAAATTTTTACTATGCTAAAATCTCTAGTTCCATAACAATTTTTGATGTACTATAATTCATGCTAAGGTAGAGTCTTTAACTCTCACTACCTTGCAACCATCATCTTTTCATATACAAATTATAGAGTTTTAAATCCCGAATTAGGATTTTCAACCTCAATTCTAGTAATAAAACTCTATTCTGGTATATTTGTACCAGAGCGAAAATCATTTATAACTATTCTTATCCTTATATACTATTGGGTAGTATGTAGCTCTACACAATAAATCTCAAGACAATACTGTAATCTGTAGCTTACAGCACAAAATCCAAGAATATTGCATAGTTACTACGATACATTCCAATAGATCAAACTTCCCTATATCTTATTTCTCTTAAATCCACTAATATCTTAAACTTATTTTGATTATGGTATCTACTGACATCTATCAACAATAATACCTTTGCTTTCATCTAGGGTAGATAAATTACTACAACTTACTTTTAGGTCCTCTTGCCTTACCTAATTAGGCTTACTAATTAACTTTATAATTTATCATAGTCTAGGAGATGTCTCTCACTAGAAACTTTTCCAAAATTAATTCCATTCATGCTTATTATCATAGTTCTTATCCTAAAAGACTAATTACTAACGCGTTAAAATTTATCTCCATGCAAGGGAATAGCAGTAGAACATAGAATTTTGCATTAGCATATAAACAATTAAAGCTGAAATCAAATAGTATATAATTATTCCTTTCACAGTT
>NW_026615001.1:0-63956 GCF_030052815.1 Hevea brasiliensis
TGCCATTAACCTAATCAAATGATTGAGCAAAGTTGAGTTACTGAACCTGCAAAACAGCATATTTCCATTTGAACAGTAAAGTTCCAATGGCTATAACTCTCTCTAGGAAACTCCGAATTAGGCGATTATTGAACCGATGGAAACCTAAGACGTAGTAGAACATTTCGTATGAAGGAAATTAGACCAAATTATGGACTTAACTTGATCAAATTATTGAATGAAGTTGGATCAAAAATCTGCCAGAACCTAAATTGCAGCATAAACAGTGCACGTGAACAGTAATTGTATTTTGGCTATAACTTGAGCTACAAAACTCCAATTGGGGTGATCCAAAAATAAGAATACACTTAAAACAATAAGGAACATTTTCTATGAAGGAAGTTTTGCCAAATTCCAACAGTAAAAGGGCCAATGAAACAGTGCAACTTAGGACTCCAAAACCGAAAATTGGCAAATTTGCCTAAAAGACCTAAGTTTTGAGAAAATGACCAAAACCAACAAGTTCAGTGACCAAAATGTGGTATGTGGGTGAATTTGGAATTTCCATACCTATTAAGCCTTAGAAAGTCAACAATTTGACTAGAATAGTGCAGTGAATAGTAACCCGAAACACAAAAATTTCGAGAACGTCGAATTTAACACGTTAGAACTAGGTAAATATGAAGCTAAATTTATTTTGGATTTGTGTTAAGTTCTAGTACTGAAACATTGTAAAATTGTGTGTTTCAGTTGAAAAGAATATCAGAAAGGAACCCGAGGAACCGAGTCGAGGCTAAGGGACGACTCGCTTGAGGTTTGTGCACAACACTACTATGCCTTAAAATTTATTGATAAAGTGAATGAAATATGCATTTTTACTCTTGCTTTGAATTGTTGAAAGTTTATTGTGATCTTATTCAGGATGTTTGATTTAAATTGTGAAAATTATTGTGTATATTTGAAATGGCAATGTTTAGCAAATTGTTAAGATAAGTTTTGAAACCACAATGTCATGACCATATATTTGAACACCTCACTAGCACGACTAGTGGGGGTAATTAGTTTCGAATTTTGATTCCTTCTCTGGAGAAGTGTTGAGGTGTGCCAGTAGAAGAGGATGTGAATGGATATCCATATATTTGAGCTAGCTAGCCTTGTGATGTGATTTCTCTTTAGCCTCTGGCTATTGAGATTCTATTTGTTTCGAATGGCATGATCTAACTGTGGGTTTTATGAAATGTGTTTTGATACTTCGAAATGAACGTGGTTTGCATTAAAATCTCATAATTCATGTTTTGTGTTTAATGCTCATGTTTAGTCAAATTTTTGAATAAATGTGATTTTATTTTTGCATAAAGATTATTTTAGTATGTTGTGCACCACTGAGTCCTAGTACTCAGCGAAAGCTTTTATTGCTGTCGCAGATACAGAGATTAGAGGAGCAGCAGACTGAGCTGCTAAAGATTGAGGATCATTTAGCCTAAAGTCTTCGGGTATAATTTATACCCCAATTGTAAATATTTCTTTTGATGTATATATTGCACATAAATGTATGGACATGTAAAAATGGGTCTTGAGCAGTTGTATAAAATTTGTATAAAGTTGTAATATATATGGTAGTTTGCAATTCTCTTAATGTAAATTTTGTAATGATCTAATTAAATTGTTTTGTTTCTAATGAAATATGAATGGAACTATTTTATTTAATTTGAATGAATTGATGATCATTGGATACTGGATTTGAAATAGAAAGTTGATAATTGTGTTGAGAACTTGATTGAGATTGCGTATGAAATTGAAGCAGTTGTTGAGAAAATTTTTAGAAGTGCTTTTTACAGGTATTTGAAAAACTATTTTCTCAAAATACAGAGGGAACTCTGTCAAAATTTTTATAAAATTTGCGGAAAAATAAAATGGGCTAAAATTTCCAACTAGCTTTCAACTTAATTACATGTTTAAAATACTTATTAAAAATGCTCACCACATATCAAAAATAAGAAAATTATTTTAAAATCCCTTATAGGGTACTTAATGAATTATCGGTAGGTGAAGTTCGGTAGTTCATTAGGTATTCTACGGGATCATGTTATGCCTTACAGAGGGGTAAGGTGTGACAGGAGGAGACTTGAGATCAGTAGGGTCATTCTCAACATGAGCAAGCAAACTCATTCCCTCAGCTCAGAGCTCTTTCTGCCATGGTTGATTACTTGCCCTAGCAGTAGCTACTTTAGCCGCAGCTTCCTTCTTCTCAATAACCCGCTTGGTAAGTGTCACACCCTACCCCTTAGTAAAATGTAATATAATCCTATAGTACATCAAATGAATTACCGTACTTCGCCTACTGATAACCCATTAAATATACTACATGTGACACCCCTTACCCGTCTACAGTGTAGCCCAGCAAGTTATGCCACTCAGTGTGTCGGAACATCAATTCATGTTTTAATTTCAATTTATCCCTTTTTATTTATTTATTTACAATTTTTGAAAAAAATCTATATTTACCACAAATTTTATAGAAAATCCGGCAGAGTGCCGGCTATATTTTGGAAAACAGTTCTTCTGCACCTGTTTAAAAACACTCCCAATATAATTACAATCTCAATCTCAATCATTTCTCAAATCAATTCAGTATTCCAAAATTTACATTCAACTCATATTCACCAAGTTCAATGAGAAATACTCATATTTAATTATGAACACGCTCATAGATAATTACTAAGAAAATATAAGTACATGAGTTTATAATGTACATAACAAAAGTTTACAAAATACAAAATAACAAAATATCAAAATATCCCAAATGGCCTAATGTCCTACCAAATGCACTGCAATGTGAGGTGACTCTGAACTCTGAGTGCAAATATGATGGCTCACCCAGTATGCGGTCTGCTGGACTCCCCAGCTAAATCTCCGACTGCGGCGTGTCAAAAGCGACGCGCTAAGCAATTCTGCTTAGTGGTGACAATATAAAATAGAATAAAATAAAATATAATATAATATGCAGAATGTAGGTTTACATTTTTGGGTGAAATTTAATATTTATTGCAATATTATTCGATTAAAGTTGAGTAAGATTTATTAACACTGCCCGAGTAACCTATACTAGTTGACTGGACTGGATAAATGGGTAAACTGGCACAGGGTACTAAGTAACTCGGACCATCACACCATCGGTCACATTGTGTCTCCTTGGCACGCAATGCCTAATAAGTCGTAATAATTATCGGGGGTTAAATCCAAGTATAACAACTCACTATCATAGCCAAAGGCTATTATGTTACAGAATGGCATGGGATGCCATGAAATACAGAACGGCATGAAGCCATATGCGATCGCTAAGAACACTATTGGCATGCCAACCTATCCAAACCAATCACATTAGGACTACTAGGGCATTTAACACTTTTAATTTGTGTAATTCTTTGAAATTGAAATTTTAATGATTACTATTCATTTCATTAGTCAACCAAAATGTTGACTTTTGCATTGACAATAGGTAAATTAGGTTAAATATCATCAACATACCACATTTTACATTTTAAACTTGTTGGTATTGGTTGCCAACACCATCTCTAAGCTTAATGATAATTAGATAAAATTTTCAGTTTTCATGCTTTAATTTTACTGTTCCATTAGTCACCTTTGCAGTGGTATTTTGGAAAAGTGATCAACATGAAAGTTGTTCCTTATTTTGTCTAGATGAATTTCTTTTTTTGAATCACTCCATTTGGAGTTTTGTAGCTCAAGTTATGGCCTAAACACCATAACTGGCCGGATTGGGCAGATTCCAAAATTCTGGGCAAAACTGATTCTGCCAGATTTGGTGTCTCAAGTTTGGTTGGCAATTTGACTAGGTTATGATCATAATTTGGGTCAGGTTTCTTCATAAAAGTTGTTGGTCTATATGTCACCTTGTTGCTGGTAAAATTTCAGGTCGATTGGACCTTTCTACATTGAGTTATGGCCAAATGACCAAACACTATTCATTTGGTCATTTTGCCCAAGCAGAGTGCAGGTCACCCGAATTAGGGCAAGCTTTTGGTCAAGTTGGTTTGGTTTTCTGGGCATGATTTCTTCATCAAAGTTGTGCCATTATGTGTCTAGTTTTATGTCCAATTGGCCAAACACCAATTGAACCTCTACAATTCAAGTTATGGCTGTCCAAACAGGCTGGACTCACAGCCACACCTGCAGGTCACCCAAGGCAGCCACTCCAACCTCAAACCCCACAACCCAATTCACTTCATTTTTGATTCAAACCAAACCAAATGGTCACTAATTGACCATTAAAATCTACTTCCCTCATCACAAGATCAAGGTCTCATTTCCCACTCCAAACCCTAACTCAACATTATCAAACATGCACTTTTACTTTATTTCATCAATCTACTTAACAAATACGTATTGTGGGCAGCCCTAATACCCTTTTAACTTCATTAAACTCAACACCATCAAACCCTAACCATGGCTGCCAAAAATAAGAGATGGCATACAAGTGGTATTTAACCAATTTCCTTTGTCATTTGCACTAATTTAAAGCCTTTAAACATGAATTTAAAGTGAAATACACAAGGTTAGGTCACTAACCTCTAATGGAGTGATTTTCCTCCTTGCTCAAAGTCTTAGTTTCCTTTCCTTTTTGCTCCCACAATAATCACCAAGATGATAGAATGAATTTTTGTATTGGTAATTAGGGTTTTTAGTGGAAGAAAGCTAAGAAAAATGAGAAATGGAAAGTTGTTAATGGTGGAATGGGTAAGGGTGAGTGGCGGCATGAAGAAGAAGATAGGGAGCTGATTTTTGGTTTCTAGAATTCTGCCTTCTTTACTCATTTTATTTCATTTTAATGGTCTTGCTTAAATTTGATTGGCCCATACACTTTTAATTACCTCATGCTTACATAAGCATGAGGTAATAAATCCCATTATCTTGTTTATTTTTCTTTCATTTCTTATTCATTTTTAAATCAATTTTGATTAATATTTGTTCACATTTTATGTCATATAATTCATTTACATAAATGGACAAGTTGGTCAAAAATCATCTCTGAAGACGAAATGACCAAAATGCCCTCAGTTTGGCTTACCGAGCTAAAATTGTGTGTACCGATAGAAAAAATTTTCTAAGTATTTTCTTGGCATTCTAATGCCACAAGAACCTCAATAACCCTTCTCCAGAGTCTCAAAAATTATTTTATGATTTTTCCCCCTGGTCTAGGGCCGCTAACGGCCTTCACCGTCACTTCCCCTTCGGGTTACCCATCCTCAGTGTTTCTACTGCTTAACCTTAGTGTATTTGATTTCTAAAATTTTTCCTAAATTTTTCTTATTAATATTTGAGTTAATTATAGTCCCTCACTTTAGTTTAAATATTTTTCCATACATTCTAGCTGTCTGGACCGACACCGATCACCGGAACAGTAGACTGTATGGACTAGCTAAAGTGAGGATGTTACACTACAAGGGATTTTAAAATAATTTTCTTACTTTTTGAAAGTGGTGAGCACTTTTGGTAGGAATAAAAAACTTTTATTTGAAGTTTAAGACTAGTTAAAATTTTTTTATACATTTTTATTTTTACGCAAATTTTAGAAAATTTTTGGCAGAGTGCCGTCTATATTTGGGAAAAATAACTCTCCAAACACCTGTAAAAACACTTCCAATAATTTATTTCATCAAAATCAACTACAACCACAACACAAATCAATATCATTTCTCCCAACTTCATAATTTAAAATAATTCTCAATTCAATTGTCTTTAGAAATAATATTAAATAACTTCATTCCTATTCCACTAAAGAAAAATTAATTTACATTCATTACAAAACTCAAAAATAAGTTTGAACATTACAATAATTTACAGTTCCATTACACACCCAAAATAACATTTCAAAAGTTTTACATGTAACATCCCTATATTCAGTAGTGCGTTCTATTGTTCCGATGACCAGTGTCTATCCGGACACGTAGAATGCCTGGAACTATACTTAAATATTAGTGAGGAGACATAAAATAATGAAATACAATAAAAGAAAATACAAGAAAAATTAAGGAAAAATAAAAGAGAGAAAATAAAACTAAGTTAAATGAGCCAGCACCGCAGCGATAGGTGACCGCACGGGGAAGTTACGGCGCAAGCAATAACCGACCTCAGGACTGCGAAAAACCCTCAGAATTTAATTTTGAGACATAATTAAAGACTTATTAAAGTATAATTGATATTAGAAATGTCTAAGAAAAATTAATTAATTAGTACAAAGAAAAATGAGAAATCGAGAAACCGATAAAAATCCGTGTTACCGAAAAATTGGGAATACAACTCGAATAGGGGCATTTTGGTCAATTAACACCCCGAGTTGCCTTTTGACCTAAATTTCCATTAAAAATAAATGATATAAAACTTTGAAAATGTCATGAAAATTAAAATTGTGGTACATTATAGGAATAGTAAAAGAATTGAGGTAAAATGTGTGAATTATGAAACTTTGGATTATTAAATCTTAAAACTAAGTTAGTGCTCCACTAAGGGGAATTAAGGGACATTAAAATACAACATTTGGGACAGAAGATATCATCATCTTCAGCCTCTCACTTTTCAATCGAAACAAATCCTCTATGGAAGCTCCATAGCCAAACCTCACGCAAGCCACATGCACTCCTATTATAAGCTCCATTTCACCATAGTTTCTTCACTAAAGTTTGTCCATACACCTTAGGGAGGAGATAGGAAGCAAGAAAGAAAGGTTTTGATGAGTTTTTAACAAGCTTCAAATTGAGTAAGTGCTCATTTCCTCTCCCTTTCTTCATTAAAGTTTGTGTGGGTGTTGTGGTGAGTTTATTTATGGAAGAAATGTTGAGGTTTGATGAATTAGGATGATGTTCCATTTTGGCAGCCATGGAAGTTCAAGATGTTTAGCTTGCTTTTACATGTAATTGATGAGAAATCATGTTGATTAATGTCATAAGATGTTTTAGCCAATGTATTTTATGTGCTTGTGCGAAGTATGAATGTAAAGTGAGATCATGTATTGATATTGAGAAGCTTGATGTATATAAGCAATTGGGTAGCCTTGTGATGCATGATAGAGTGTTTAAATTCATGAAATAGTTTAGTGAATTATGGTACCAAGGATGGCAGAATGTGTATGAGATTATTGATGGAAAATTAGATGTGTTAATGAGAGGTATTCATGTATATGTATTGTTGAAATTGGACTTTGAAATTCTGAGTTGTAATTGATGTATTGTGAGTTGTTATATTCTATCCAAGTTGACATAAATATGATGTGTTGAGTGGTTATGGTTAGTACCAATTCAGAATTTGGTAGAGAAGTGGACTTATAACAAGGTTAATGTGTATTTGGATTGGTGTTTGAGAGACATGTAAAGGTGCAGTATGTAAATGAGCCTATAACCCTAAGTGTGTAACTCCAATTAGTATGAGGCCAATTAGAGGTGAAACTAAGTACAAAATGTGCCAACTTTCATGTTGGAAGCCTACCTAAATTCTATCCAAAAAGTGACATGAAAATTAACCAAATCCGGATTGGTGACATTGTAAATCTGAAAATTGACCATTTAAACAGCAGTCAGTATTTTGGCCATAACTCACTCAAAATAGGTCCAAATGACCTAAAATTTATATGGTTGGAAATCTTAGACATAGGGCTACATCTTTTATAGAGACCACCAAACCCATAAATGACCATAAGCAAGTCAAAATGCTTGCATAATTTCAGGTATAAAAACTGCCATAATCGGAAATGACCTAAAAATGACCTAAGTTTGCCATTTTAGTGCAACCTATCAAGCATTAGTAAAATGACGATAACTTGGTCTAGTAAACTCTAAATGATCTAAAATTTGTGGCAAAAGTTCAATAAGACATAGACCTACAAGTTTGTAATTCTGACCAGAACCCAAAAACCGAGGGAACTAGGTCATCCGGCTAGGTCAAAACAGCATACCAAAATTCGATAAATTGTAATAAAATGCAATACACTTGAAAATGAAATTGGTAACATGTACCAACACTAAAGGACTATAAAATGTGACATATTGGTAACATTAAAATTTATTCCCCTAGAGTGCATCAAAGGTCAATATTATAGGTTAACTAATGAAAGCAATAGTATTAAATAAATTTAATTATTCAACCTTATTATTAGAAACAAAGTAAATGAGTACTGAAACACTTTAAATTGTGTGTTTCAGTAAGCAAAGACTCAGGGAAGGGGAAAAAAACATTGAGTCAAGGCCAAGAGGCTACTCATTAGAGGTTTGTGCACAACAGTTATTTCTTTTGAATTTTCAATTGAAATAAATTATAACAATTTGTATGTTATTGCTTAAATTGTGAAAAATTTGTTTGAATGGAATTTGATGGATACTTATTGCTTGAAAAATATTGTAAATGGTTTGAAACCACAGCTATCATGTATATTTGATTGAATTCCTCGCTAGCTTGTCTAGTGGGACGAATTGGCTTTGAATTCCCTCTCTGGCTGAAGTGTTGAGGTGTGTGCCAGTTGAGGACGAATAGAATGAGTACTCATATAATTGCTAGCTAGCTATGTTATTCCTCATTTGCCATTGGCTTTTGGGATGAATTGGACTTTGAAAACATGATTAAGTTGTGTGTGTGATTTATTGATATTCATTGAGACATTGTGAAATGAAATTTAATTCTTTATGACATTCTCTGCCTTTTGAATTTAACTATGATTTTAAGTATCCACACTTTATATGATTTATGGTTTATAGTTTTAAATTGTATTTTCTTAATGTTGTGCACCACTGAGACATTGGCTCGAAGATAGCTTTTTCATTACTGTCGCAGGTAGACAGACAGACAGAGCAGCAGAGTAGGCTACTTGTATTACATTTTGGGATTATGTCGGGTATATTGAGTATACCATATTTTTGTAATTTTTATTGTAATATATGTGCACTATATGTGTGTGTGTGTGTGTGTGTATATATATATATATTGTACTTGGTCTTGAGCAGTTGTAAACTAAAGTTGTAGTATATTTCTCTTATTTCAGCTTTTGACCTACTCAGTCATTTTGTAGTTTATCTTTGGAAGTATTAAAAATTTAATGTTGAATTGAGTTTGACAAACGTTGAGAAAGTTGATTTGTATTGAGCCATATTGGAGTTTGGGATTGAAGAAATTTATTGGAAGTGCTTTTTACAGGTTTTTGAAGAATTATTTTATTCAAAATACAGATGGCACTCTGCCAAAAATTTTTACATAAATTATTGATACTTCAGATTTGTTATTTGATTTCACTTCAGTAAAAAAAATTTAACACTTGTCAAAAGTGCTCACCACTGTAAAAAGAAATAAGAAAATGTTTAAAATTTCTTATAGTGTATTTAATAGGTTATCAGTAGATGAAGTTTGGTAATTCATTAGGTATACTACGGGATCATGTTATGCCTTACGGAGGGGTAAGGTGTGACATTATACATCTGCTCAAATAATTTACACACATATATTTACATGCATAATTAAATCTAATATACAAGGTATAACTAAATACCCATACAAAAGCCTCAGTGTAGTCCCAACAATCAGCAGCTCACTCTGCTGCCTTTTTCCTTATTTCTATCTGTGATAGCAAAGAAAGCTATCACTGAGTATAAAAATACTCAGTGGTGCACAATAAAATATAAAATGCAAAATATAAAATATTTATCATTAATTCATAGTTCAAATATTTCATAATCACATTTCAAATTTCAAATCACAATTTGAATATTTCACAATTTTTAAAGCTTAATATAATATAAATTTGATCAAACAATTTAATAAACACATAATTGCCAATCACTAACACAACTTAGGCCATGACACAAAATTTTTGAACATGTTGTGTGTACATCATGACAAGGCATACTCACCCCACTAATCGAAATCAATGAGGGAGGTGGCTAGCTAGCTAATGAGTACTCATCCAAACTCACCTCCAACTGGCACGCTAGAGAGGGAGGAAAATAATCATACTCATCCCATAAATAGAGAAGGAACATAGTGATATTGTCATGCCAAGTGTGAATAAAAAATAATTTAAATCAAGTTATTCAAACATTTCACGCAAAACACAAATCAATTTCCAATTCAAATTTCAATTCATAAAATGGCAACACAGCATTTCTCGAAACCCATAATTAGTACAACTAATTCACAATGCATAGCTAAATAAGTTTTCAATTAGAAAACAATAAATTAAAGTTTATTGTGCACAAACCTATTTTGTCGACTCAATTTACTCAAACTTTCTTTTCTCCTTCAAATATCCCTTTTCAACTGAAACACATAAATTTAAAGTGCTTCAGTATCCATTTTTAATACTTAAATTCTAACAATTTCTTTACAAACTTATCCTTCCTATAACGGTTTATAAATTTTGGGTCTTTCATATTTTTGTGTTTGGTGGCACTATTCACGTTAAAATGTTGACTCTTCTATACTTAATAGGTTTATTGGTTCTAATTGTACCCATATACCACATTTTGGGTGTCAATTTTGTTGGCATTGATTGCCAATTTAATTTCTAAGTCTCCTAAGAGAAATTACAATTTTTTAGTTTTGGTCCCCTGTTTTTTACTATTCTATTGGTCTGGTTACTGTAGGAATTTGGCTAAGAGTCCTTCATCAAAGTTGTTCCTTATTGTCTTAGCTTTAGTTCTTTTTTTGAATCACTCCATTTGGAGTTTTTTAGCCCAAGTTATGCCTATTTGAATGGGGCTGGCTGGATTTGGTGTTACCCTGAATTCTGGACATTTCCTGGATATTGATAGTTTTTGTACACTGATTGCAAGTGACTTTTGGATAAATTATGGTCAAAATTTGGGTTTGTTTTCTTCGTGAAAGTTGTAGGGCTATGTCTCAGCTTTCTATCGGTATAAAATTCAAGTCATTTGGACCTTCCTAGACCAAGTTATGGTCATTTACGTAACTACTATTCATTTGGTCATTTTTGTACAGGGCAGTGTGCCCTAATCCTGATTTGGCCTAATTGTTCACTAAGTTATGGTCATTTACTGGGCATGATTCCTAAATGAAAAATGGTATATTTTGTGTCTAGTTTCATTCCGAATTAGTCTCACACCAATTGGGTTGGTAAATTTTTAGTTTTGATGCCTGAAAGGGACCTAGGTCAAGCTATCTGCATATTGACCCTAACTAATCTAAATTGAAACTTATTTCTAACAATTCACACACACCACAAATGGTTACAATTGACCATTTTTCAACTCAAATAAGGTCAACTATATCAATTGACTAATTTTTAACTTTTTCTCTAATTTTTCAAAATGCTCAAAACCCTAATTACATAGAGTTCAATTCTAATGCATTCAAAACATATATCCATACTTCACATACAGAACTCAACCTAAACAACCATTCTAACACCTCAAAATCATTCATTTCAAACCCTAACTAAGGCTGGCTGAAATTCTTATTTGGTCCCCTAACAATTATTTTCTTTTGATTTTAAGTTAATTTCTAAGTTACTTACACCAAGAACACAAGTATTAAACTAGAATTTTCAATTTAACTCACTAACCTTAAACTTTGAAGTTCAATCTTCAATTCCACTCCTCTTTCCTTCTTTCTTTCTTGCTCAATCCTCTTCTCAAGTGAGATTATCAAGTTCTAATGGATTAATTTGGGGTCAAGGTATGGTTTAGTGGTTGAAAGCAAGCTTAAAGCATGCTTTAATGGAGATTTTTGGTGAGAGAAGAAATGGGATAGAGAGAGCTACGGGAATGAGGAGAAGAAGAAGAAAAAAATTATCTTTTTAATTTTGTTTTTATCCCTTTAATTGACTTAGTCAAATAGAATAATTAAATGGTAATTATTTATGAGGTAATGCTTAGGTCATGTAGGTGATGTCATTATTCCAAATTTCTTTTCTTTTTCTTTTTCTTTTTCCTTTATTTTTTCATAGCTTCTTAAGTCAATTCCCGATTCTGAAATTTTCTTTTCTCCAATTTTATTAGACAGTTAGGTCAGGAGTCAGCTCTAGGGGTGAATTGACCAAATTGCCCCTCGCTGGTTCAATCCAGTTTACAAGTTATTCGATATTTCTTCCAGATCCTTGACCTAATTATTTGACCTGCTTAACAACTCTTTTTCGTGATTTTCTCTTTTTCACTGTGTTTGCAATAGTCCTAAGGACCACGATGTCACATTTTCCGGTTCAAAATTTGAGTTAAGACTGACTTCGCAGTCATTTCCCGGGAAGGTCACCCATCGCTGTGACTCCCGGCTTATTTAACCATTTATGTTCTGTTTTTCTTATTTTTACTTAACTATTTGGCAATTACTAATTATTTGTATTCAGGACTTAACCTCGTGTCTTAGACATAGTTCTAGTCCTCTTAATTGTCCAGACCGACGCCTGTCACTGGAACAGTAACATACACCAGGCTATGCAAATAGGAGTGTTACAGTAAGCTCTCTTTTTCCTCTTCTTTATGGCCTTTTTTGCCTCTATTCTAGCCATATCTACAAAGAGAAAGAAGTTAGTGAGATTATACTGGTCAAAAATAACAAGATGCAGGGATTTTACCCTTTCTGAGCCAAAAATCGAAAAGTCGCAGAGGAACGGTCTCCTTGGCTACCATATTTGTTAACCACTATTTTAGCTTAGCCCTAACAATGTCTGCACTTAGGAACCTATAAGTGTTCGCCTGACTTTTTAGCTTTGTCATAATGACCTCCTCATCCCAGTTCAGAGTAATATCTCCCCGAGGTCTTTCGGCCAGATGGTTTCAACTCCTCGGAACACCCTCAAACCCATGAGGATCTCGGCTCCATAGAATGAAAAATCGATCTTTCAAGTTCTTAAAGGAAGATAAGAGCTCGGTGAAAAGCCCACAGTTTGGCCTTGCTTGAAAGAACCAGTACTCATTTTTTTGTTTTCAGGAATCCATCAAGCTGGTCGGACCCAGCATCCAGAAATTCCATAAAAAATTAGTAATTTATTTTAAAAATTTTATTTTCTATTTTCTTCTTAATATTACTGATTAAAAATAAGTTCATTGGCAATTACCGACTAAAAATTTTTATAGGTAAATTTTTTAAGCTTTTTAAATTCTTTTTTATTTTCTTCTTAGTATTACCAAATAAATACGGTTTGTTGGTTTTGTAGGTAAAATTTTTTAAGCTTTTAATTTTTTTATATATTTTCTTATTAGTATTACTAATTAAATATGGTTCATTGGTAATTATTGACTAAATAAAATTTTTTAAATATTTTAAATTTTTTTCCTATTTTCTTCCTAGTATTATGGACTAAATACAGTTCATTAGTAATTATCGATGAAAAAATTTCATAGGTAAGCTTTAAAAATTTTTTTTTTCTATTTTCTTCTTAATATTATTGATTAAAAACGATTCATTGGTAATTACCAATGATATATTTTCATAGGTAATTTATTTTAAAATTTTTATTTTCTATTTTCTTCTTAATATTATTGATAAAAAGAAAGTTATTGGTAATTACTGATAAGAAAATTTCGTAGGTAATTTATTTTAATTTTTTTCTATTTTCTTTTTAATATTATTAGCTAAATATAGTTCATTAATAATTATCGACGAAATAAAATTTTTTAAGCCTTTCAAAATTTTTCTTTTCTATTTTCTTCTTAGTATTACCAACTAAATATGATTCGTTGGTAATTACCGATAAAAAATTTTTATAGGTATTTATTTTAAAATTTTATTTTTTTATTTTTTTCTTAATATTATCTACAATCCATGAAAAATTTTCATAGGTAAAATTTTTTAAGTTTTTAATTTTTTTTATATTATCGACTAAATACGAGTTAATCAGTAATTACCAACGAATCTTTTTATTTGCATTTTTTTTATTTGGTTGCTAATTTTGTCACAAATATTATGTGCCACTTTTACCTATGAAATTGCATCGTCAGTAAAGAGTTCGTCGGTAATTGATCAGTAATTTTATTGGTACAAATTGTTTTATGTATTATTTCTCTTTTTCGTTGGTAAAACGTCAGTAAATTATCAGTAAATTACTAATAAAATTCTGTGATCGGTAATTTTCATGATTATTTTTAAAATTCTTATAGTGTTGATTACCATTGTCAATTATTATTATAACGTTTGAGTTGATTTTGTATTCTTATGTGTTTGAATCCTATACTAATTATTTTTCTTCTATTTTATATAAAATAAATGGATAATTATCAACTAGATAATGACCAAATGGTAGAGTTGGCCGATGATTCTATTTTGGCCATAATTTGAATTGGAGTCAGGAGTTTAATTTTGATTGAAATTCTTAGTTTAATTCGAAGTAGGATTCTATCTTTTCTCCATCTTAACTTATCTTTATCTTTTAAAGTATTATCTATATTAAATAATGAATTAATAATTTGTAATTTTGAGTTATTTAATTAATAAAATAAATGAGCAAAGCCCAAGTCCGCATGGAGGCCTATCTTATGTGCATAAAACATATTTAGAGGACCTGGAAGAGCAAAACCATGTGCATATGAAGGATCCATGTGACACCCCTTACCCGTCTATAGTGTAGTCGAGCAAGTTATGCCACTCAGTGTGTCAGAACACCAATTCATGTTTCAATTTCAATTAATCTATTTTTATTCATTTATTTATAATTTTTGATAAATCTAAATTTTTTCTCAAATTTTATAGAAAATCCGGTAGAGTGTCGGCTATAAATTGGAAAATAGTTCTTCTGAACCTGTTTAAAAACACTTCCAATATAATTATAATCTCAATCTCAGTTAACCACCAACATTTTTCAACAATTTCTCAAATCAATTCAGTATCTCAAAATTCACATTTATCTCATATCACACCCAATTCAATGAGAAATACTCATATTTATTTCTGAACACAACTCATGGGTAATTACAGCAAAAATATGATGGGTAAACACAGGTCACCCGAATTAGGGCAAACTTTTGGTCAACTTGGTTTGGTTTTCTGGGCATGGTTTCTTCACCAAAGTTGTGCCATTATGTGTCTAGTTTCATGTCTAATTGGCCTTGCACCAATTGGACCTCTATAATTCAAGTTATTACTGCCCAAACCTGCTAGACTCATATCTAATTCTGCAGGTCACCAAGGGCAACCACACTAATCTCAATTCCCACTACACAAACCACTTCATTTCTTATTTACACATCACTAAATGGTCACTAATTGACCATTAAAATTCACTTTCACCATTACATGTTCAAAGTCTTCATTTTATACTCAAACCCTAACCCTATCATCTCCAATCTTGCATTTAACTAGCATTTCATCATTTTACTTGAGAGACTATTGTTAAGGCAGCCCTATTACCATTTTAGCTCCATGAAAATCATCAAAACCTTACCAAATCCATGGCTGCCAAAATTATAGGATGGGCATACACATGATATTTATTAAATTTCTTTGCACTTTTACACTCAATCATGCTCCTTCAATATGAATTTAAAGAGAAAATCTAATTTAAGTCACTAACCTCTAAGGGAGTGAATTTTCCACTTGATCAAATTCTTGTTTTCCTCTTCTTTTTGCTCCCAAAAGCTTCAGTAGGATGTAAGAACAAATTTTTATGTTGCTAGGTTAGGGTTTTATTGGGTAGAAGTTTGTAAAATCAAGCTTTGAAAAAGCTTGAAAATAGTGGTTATGGAGAAGGTTCACGCAAGGAAGAAGAAAGGGAGAGAAAGATCTGATTTTTTTGTTCATTTTCAGCCCATTTTGTCTTTTTAAACACATTTATGCCATGTGTCAACACTTGATTGGGTGGAAGACTTTTAATGACATCATTATGATGTCATAATTCTAATTTCTTTCATTTTTTTCACCCTTTTTTGTCTATTTAATTTCAATTAAATTTTTAACAAAATTTATTCATATTTTATGTTATATAAATTATTTATTTAATTGGACAAGTTGGCCAAAAATCATCTCTGAAGACGAAATGACCAAAATACCCTCCGTTTGACTTAACGGGCCAAAATTGTCTGTACCGATTGAAAAATTTTTCTAAGTATTTTCTTGGCATTCTAATACCATAAGAACCTCAATAACCCTTCTCTGGAGTCCCAGAAATTATTTTATAATTTTTTCCCTGGGTCTAGGGCTCTTAGTTGCGAGAACCGTAACTTCTCACTAGGTTACCCATCGCTAGGGTACCGGCTCATTTAACTTGGTTGTATTTTATTTCTAAAATTTTTGCTAAAATTTTCTTATTAATATTTGAGTTAATTATGGTTCCTCACTTTAGTTTAAATATTTTTCCGGACATTCTAGCTGTCCGGACCAATATTGGTCACTGGAATAGTAAACTGTATGGACTAGCTAAAGTGAGGATGTTACAACTCTTCCCCTCTAATAAAAATTTCATCCTCGAAATTTACCTGATGCAAACAGTTGAGGAAACTGTTGCCTCATTATCTCTTCACTTTCCTAAGTTGCCTCTTCAGTGTTGTGGTGCCTCCAAAGCACTTTCACCAGTGGAATTTGTTTATTTCTCAGTTCCTTCACTTCTCAAGCTAGGATCCGTATAGGTTCTTCTGTATATGTCAAGTCTGGTTGGATTTCAATCTCTTCCATGGAAATGACATGTGAAGGGTCTGAGCGATATCTCCTCAGCATAGAAACATGGAATACATTATAAATTTTATCCAGTTTTGGTGGTAAAGCTAGCCGATAGGCCACTGGTCCCACACGTTCAGTGACTTCATATGGGCCAATGAACCTAGGGCTTAACTTACCCTTTCTCCCAAACCTCAGTACTTTCTTCCACAGTGAGACTTTGAGAAACACTTTATCGCCAACTGCATACTCTATCTCTTTTCTCTTCAAGTCGGCATATGATTTCTGTCTATCTGAGGCAACCTTCAGGTTAGCTTTGATTATCTTCACTTTCTCCTCAGTCTGTTTCACCAGGTCTGGTCCTACCAGCTTATCTTCACTCAATTCAGTCCAACATACTGGGGTTCTACATTTCCTCCCATACAGTACTTCATACGGAGCCATCTGAATGCTAGATTGGTAGCTATTATTACATGCGAATTCTGCCAGTGGGAGATATCTATCCCAACTCCCCTCAAACTCAATGACACAACTCCTTAGCATATCCTCCAGGATCTATCACATAATTCACATTGTTATTATCATTTCAATTTATTAATTACGAAAATTCAATTAGTTCTTAGGTTTACCTGGATTACTCGTTCTGACTGTCCATCCGCCTGAGGATGAAAAGCCGTGCTAAAACGGAGTTGTGTGCTCAAGGCTTCTTGCAACTTTTTCCAGAATCTCGATGTAAACCTTGGGTCTCGGTCAGATATGATGGAAAGTGAGATTCCATGCAGTCTAACTATCTCACTTATATACAATTCTGCTAGCTTCTCCAGTGAGTAGTAAGTCCTAACTGGCAGGAAATGTGCTGACTTCGTTAATCTATCCACTATCACCCATACTGCATCATGCTTCTTCTAGGTGAGAGGTAGACCACTAACAAAATCCATAGTGACCCGGTCCCATTTCCATTCAGGTATGCTTATAGGTCAGAGCAATCTGATGGAACTTGATGTTCTGCTTTAACTTGCGACATGTCAAACACTTAGTCACATAGTCACTATATCCCTCTTCATACTGTGCCACTAATAATGAGGCTTCAAATCATTATACATTTTTGTGCTTCCCGGGTGCATAGCATAAACACTAGTGTGTGCTTCTTTCAGAATACTAGTCTTCAGTTCCCCATCATCTGGTACACACACTCTTCCTCTGTAGTACAGACATGTCACGACCCAACCTATGGGCCGGACCGGCACTAGGACCTGGGCCAGCCTAAAGCCCCGAGGCCCGTAGTAAGCCTTAACTATTCATTAACCCAACTCTAAGGCCCATTTGGGCCCAATATCAAGAAAACAAACGGACAGAGTCCGGCCATAAAATGGACTTTCCAACGGGGAGTTTTCGACTCACCCGACCTGTAAACACAATAAACAATCCATTGGGGAGCTCAGCTCACCCTCCATATACTCATCAACATAATAATAAATGGTAGCTAATATGATCATCCAATCCATCAAACAGACTTAAAATATTAAGTTTACAGGTCCAACATGAATATAATATTACAGACCAATTTCAAATAATTACTGCTAACACATGCGGAAATTCTAGGAGTAATTAAAATTACACAATATTGATAAACAACCTGCGAGGTAAAAGGGCAGGTTAACCCAGAATAAAATATCCTCCTGTGGCCTGTAAAAATTTTTGAACAGAGTGAGCGTTCACTCGAGAGTAAAATATCAATCTTAACTATAATCTCTATAACTATCTGAACTAATGCACCCTGTAGAGTGAAATGCAACATCAACAACATTTTCACATCATAACATCAAAAAGGTAATTTGGAGCACTCACACACCCTGCAGTATCAATCATAACATATGGGAGCTGATCCTATACGACTCTCTTAAATCCAACCCGGTGCCGATGAATTACTCAAGCTCGGACTTCCACTTAATAACCAAATCGAGGGTCCCAATTACTCAAGCCGTGACTACCCCTCAAGGAACGGTCCCGGTAATTACTCAAGCCGTGACTACCCCGCCCTATCCATAGTCCACACCACATCACACGCACGCCAATGCACGCACACCGCCTCCAAATTACCACAACAACATCCATGGTACATCAACAGTTATGATTGCAACATATATCGTGCCTAGAGTTTTTCTACATATATATTTGCATATAAGTGATACATGGGCATGCTGAAATTATAATAATATCGATTTTATAATTAAAATTATTATTTTACTCACGGACTTGACGACAAATTATCGTGGCGGGCGGAGGAAGAAGGTTGTCCCGGCTCACTGACAATCATATTACATTTATTTAATACAATCGACTCAATACAAATAAAGAAAAGACCAATTACGCCCTAAGTCGTGCAGAAAATCCGCAGAGTCTCCCTATACCTAGGACCTACCCAACCTGCAAAAGGGCTAAAAACGCACTTCTATACTCACAATCCATACATCAACAGTTCAATCATATCACACAGCCCCTCCTGGGCCCATCAAATCAATCATCCATCACACTACGCAAAATTTCAATTTAGTCCTTATTATTGATCATTTTGCAAAAGCGCCAAACAAGCTCTAAAAATTATAAAACTTTGCCCCGCGGTCCTTAGCAATATTACTAAGCTATTGCAAAAAGAATCGTAATTTTCTAAGCTACCACGAATATTTTATGGATTTTTAATCCTATTTAAGCACTAGAAAATTACGTAAAAGCAAGGTTCGGGTTTACCTTTGCTGATTCCGACTTCGGGAACGCGCTCGGGATGCCTGACAATGGTGGGGTAGCCAAAACCTCGATCCAATTCGGAGACTTTTTGAGTCGGTCTGTTCGCCGGAAATTCACATATCCGGACAACTGTCGAATTTCCGCGAATTGAGGATACCTACACGAAGCCCAATAATAATATATAAAAAAATCAGGGGTGTTACAAGACACCCATCTACTTTCACCTCATATTCAATTTCCTTCCCCTCAGGAATTTTTCCCACAATGGCCATTAGTTTTTCATCTGCCTTCTGCCCATCTTGTATTTGCTGTAGTAGGGTTGGCCTCACTTGTAACTCAACCAAAATAGCTCCATCTTGAGCGAAGGACAGACAGGCATTTAGTGATCTTAAAGCTTTGATGGACTTCCTGCTCAAAGCATCAGCCACTACATTTGCCTTCCCAGGATGATAATCTATCACACAATTATAGTCCTTCAGGAACTCAATCCATCGCCTTTGTCTAAGGTTGAGCTCCTTCTGAGTTGGCAAATATTTTAAACTTTTGTGGTCTGTGTAAATGTAGCACTTTTCACCATATAAGTAGTGCCTCCATATTTTCAGCGTGAAGATAATTGCTGCAAGCTCTAGATCATGGGTAGGGTAATTCTGTTCATGTGGCCTTAGCTGCCTGGAAGCATAAGCGACCACCTTCCCCTCTTGCATCAATACACATCCTAACCCATTATGAGAGGCATCACTGTAGACCACAAAGTCCTTTCCCAACACTGGCTGTGTTAACACTGGTGCCTCTGTCAACATAGCCTTTAACTTCTCAAAACTAGCCTGATACTTGTCATTCCAGTTAAATCTGACATTCTTGTGTAACAACTTGGTCATTGGAGCAGCTATTAAGGAAAATCCCTTCACAAATCTTCTGTAATACCTAGCTAGCCCCAAGAAACTTCTGACCTCAGTTGTATTTCTGGGAGGCTTCCATTCCATCACTACTTCTATCTTTTTGGGATCTACTCTAATCCCCTCAGTTGATACTAAGTGTCCAAGGAAGGAGATTTCACTCATCCAGAAGTCACATTTGGATAGCTTAGCATATAGCTTCTTTTCTCGTAGGGTTTGCAGAACAATCCTCAAATGTTCATCATGTTCTTTCCTGGTCTTAGAATACACCAGAATATCATCAATAAAGGACCACTACAAACCGATCTAAGTATGGATGGAAGATACGGTTCATAAGGTCCATAAATGCTGCTGGTGCATTTGTTAACCCAAACGGCATCACTAGAAATTCATAATGCCCATACCGGGTTCTGAATGCAGTTTTTGACACATCTGCATCCTTTACCCTTAACTGATGATACCCTGATCTAAGATCAATTTTTGAAAATACACCGGTTCCCTTCAACTGATCAAACAGATCATTAATTCTGGGCAATGGATATTTATTCTTCACAGTTACTTTGTTCAACTACCGGTAATCAATACACAATCTCAAGGTTCCATCCTTCTTCTTCACAAATATCACCGGAGCTCCCCATGGTGACACACTGGGGCATATGAACCCCTTATCAAGCAACTCTTGCAACTGAGTTTTCAACTCCCTTAATTTAGTGGGTGCCATCCTATAAGGAGCAATGGAAATGGGTGCTGTACCCGGCATTACCTCAATAGCAAACTCGACTTTCCTTTCTGGTGGTAAACCAGGCAACTCTTTAGGAAATACATTTGGGAAGTCTCTTACTGTGGGTATATCACTCAAGTTTGGCTTAGCTTGCCTAGTATCAACCACGTGTGCTAGGTAAGCTTCACAGCCTTTTCTCATCATCCTTCTTGCAACTGTGGCTGAGATAACATTGGACAGGAAATCTGTCCTTTCACCCACAACAGTGATCTCATTACCCTCAAAAGTTTTCAGAGAAATTCTCTTCAATTTACAATCAACTATTACCTGATGACGTGACAACCAGTCCATTCCCAAAATCACGTCAAACTCGTGGAAGGGCAACTCAATTAGATCTGCCGAGAAATCATACCCCTGAATTCTCAACGGGCAATCTTTATACACCTTATTCACTACCACACTGTGGCCTAGCGGATTTATGACCAGAATGTCTTGATCACTCTCCTCTATTGGAACTCCCCTCTCTATGGGTAGTTTAATGCAAATGTAGGAATAAGTGGATCCTAGATCCACCAATGCATGTACAGAAGTGTTGTAGAGGGAAAACGTACCCCTAATGACATCCGGGGCATCTTGCTCCTCCTGAGCTCTGATGGCATAAGCCCTGGCTGGTATTCTAGTGTCCGGCCTCTCACCGACTCGGATGCAGTGCCTCGATGATGGACCAACCTCAGTTTACCAAAGCTTCCTACCTCTTTGTGGTGCAGAGCAGTCCGCTACTTGTGTTGAGTAATCAGTAGTCCTCTTCTGACAATTCTTGATCTCGATGTTCTGTTGATCCACACCGTAAGCATGCACCGCCACTCGCCAACATTTCCCTTATGCCACTTCTCGGCAAGATCGACAAGCGTAAGATGCAGAGCCGGGTCCCCTAAACACCCTCCCCAAGAGCCGCCTATTGATGGTATGGACTGGCCTCTCCTAGGTGTGAAGCGTGGTGCAGGCCTCGAGATCGCCCCGACTCGTGGTGGTCCTAAACTCGAGCAGAGGACCCTTACTCTTCTTACCGGGAGCAGAAAATGCACCGGACTCGACTTGACCTCTTCTGCTGTCTTTCCCTTCTATTTTGTTCATCGATTCTGACCCTTTCCACTTTTGATGCAGCATCCACCAGTTTAGAAAAATCCGTGATCTCCAGTGCTGTGATCATGACTTTGATGTTGTCATTGAGCCCTTCCTCAAACCGTCTGCACCTCTCTGCCTCGGTAGGGACTATCTCCCTCCCATACCGGCTCAATCTGACAAACTCACGCTCATGCTCAGCCACTGACAACTGTCTCTGTCTCAAACTGATAAATTCCCTTCTTCGCTCTTTTAAATACACTTTGCTAATATATTTCTTCCTGAACTCTGTAAGGAAGAATTCCCAGGTGATCCGTTCAGGTTGCACCTCACTAGTTACCGTGTCCCACCATTGATATGCATCATCCTGAAGTAGGGACACAGCACCCACTAGGTTCTGCTCGAGGGTGCAATTTAGCTATTTCAGCACTCTGATGGTTCTATCCAGCCAGTTTTCTGCGGCCATGGGATCATCCTCCCTCTTCCCAAAGAAGTCCACAGCCCCATGCTTTCTCAATTTCTCTAGATGAGATTTCTGTGGCACTGGTGGAGGTTGTGGCTGTGGTTGTGGTTGTGGTGGTGGAATTCAGTCATTTGCTGAAATAGAGCAAACTGAGGTTGGGCAGGTGCCTCAGCTGCTGGTGGAGCAGATTCTCCCCTGCCCCAGACTCAGCCCTTGGTGGAGCATGACTCTCCACCTCTTCATCAACTGCTCTTTGCGAAGCAGGATACCTATCCTATTCAAAATAAGAAAACAAACAGATCTACATCAGTGTCACCTCAACACTTACAAATGCAATGCAATGGTATGTACTCTATCTAGGCCCATAAACGCCTAAACCGATGCTCTGATACCACTAAATGTGACACCCCTTACCCGTCTACAGTGTAGTCGAGCAAGTTATGCCACTCAGTGTGTCGGAACACCAATTCATGTTTCAATTTCAATTAATCCCTTTTTATTCATTTATTTATAATTTTTGATAAATCTAAATTTTTCTGTAAATTTTAAAGAAAATCCGGCAGAGTGTCGGCTATAAATTGGAAATCAGTTCTTCTGAACCTGTTTAAAAACACTTCCAATATAATTATAATCTCAATCTCAGTCAACCACCAACATTTTTTAATAATTTCTCAAATCAATTCAGTATCTCAAAATTCACATTTATCTCATATCACACCCAATTCAATGAGAAATACTCATATTTATTTCTGAACACAGCTCATGGGTAATTACAGCAAAAATATGATTACATGAGTTTATAATATACATAACAAAAGTTTACAAATAAAAAAGACTTAGGTAGCCCAATGTCCTACCAATGCACTGCAATTGTGAGGTCACTTTGAACTCTGAGTGCAGATCTGAAAACTCACCCTGTATGAGGTCTACTGGACTCCCCAGCTATGTCTCCAGTACCTGCGCATGGCAAAAATGATGCGCTAAGCAATTCTGCTTAGTGGTGACAATATAAAATAAAATAAAATAAAATAAAATAAAAACATGTATGCAGAATGTATCTTTACATTTTTTTGGGTAGACTTAATTTCAAATATTTATTGCAATATTATTCGATTAAAGTTTGGTAAGATTTATTAACATTGCCCGAGTAACCTATACTAGTTGACTGGACTAGATAAATGGGTAAACTGGTACTGGGTACTAAGTACCTCGGACCATCACACCATCAGTCACATTGTGTCTCCCAGTGTGCAACAGAACAGCTAATAAGCTGTAATAATTATCGGGGATTAAACCCGAGTATAACAACTCAATATCATAGGCAAAGGCTATTATGTCACAGAATGGCATGGAAAGCCATGAAATACAGAATGGCATAAAGCCATATGCAGTACTGCTAACAGAACTCTATTGGCATGCCAACCTATCCAAACCAATCACATTAGGCCTACTAGGGCATTTAACACTTTTCATTTATGTAATTCTTTGAAATTGAATTTTTATGATTACTATTCATTTCATTGGTCAACCAAAATGTTGACTTTTGCATTGGCAATAGGTAAATTAGTTTAAATATCATAAACATACCACATTTTGCATTTTAAACTTGTTGGTATTGGTTGCCAATACCATCTCTAAGCTTAATGTGAATTGGACAGAATTTTCAGTTTTCAAGCTTTGGGTTTACTGTTCTATTAGTCACTTTTGCAGTGGGAATTTGGAAAAATGATCAACATGAAAGTTGTTCCTTATTTTGTCTAGTTGAATTTTTTTTTTTGAATCACTCCATTTGGAGTTTTGTAGCTCAAGTTATGGCCTAAACACCATAACTGGCCGAATTGGACAGATTCCAAAATTCTGGGCAAAACTGGTTCTGCCAGATTTGGTAACCTAAGTTTAGTTGGCAATTTGATTAGGTTATGGTCATAATTTGGGTCAGGTTTCTTCATGAAAGTTGTTGGTCTATATCTCAGCTTATTGTTGGTAAAATTTCAGGTTAATTAGACCTTTCTACATTGAGTTATGGCCAAATGACCAAATACTGATCATTTGGTCATTTTGCCCAGGCAGATTGCAGGTCACCCGAATTAGGGCAAACTTTTGGTCAACTTGGTTTGGTTTTCTGGGCATGGTTTCTTCACCAAAGTTGTGCCATTATGTGTCTAGTTTCATGTCCAATTAGCCTTGCACCAATTGGACCTCTATAATTCAAGTTATTACTGCCCAAACCTACTGGACTCATGTCCAATTCTGTAGGTCACCAAGGGCAGCCACACTAATCTCAATTCCCACTACACAAACCACTTCATTTCTTGTTTGCACATCACTAAATGGTCACTAATTGACCATTAAAATTCACTTTCACAATTACATGTTTAAAGTCTTCATTTTATACTCAAACCCTAACCCTATCATCTCCAATCTTGCATTTAACTAGCATTTCATCATTTTACTTGAGAGACTATTGTTAAGGCAGCCCTATTACCATTTTAGCTCCATGAAAATCATCAAAACCTTACCACATCCATGGCTGCCAAAATTATAGGATGGGCATACACATGATATTTATTAAATTTCTTTGCACTTTTACACTCAATCATGCTCCTTCAACATGAATTTAAAGAGAAAATCTAATTTAAGTCACTAACCTCTAAGGGAGTGAATTTCCCACTTGATCAAATTCTTGTTCTCCTCTTCTTTTTGCTCCCAAAAGCTTCACTAGGATGTAAGAACAAATTTTTATGTTGCTAGGTTAGGGTTTTGTTGGGTAGAAGTTTGTAAAATCAAGCTTTGAAAAAGCTTAAAAATAGTGGTTATGGAGAAGGTTCACGCAAGGAAGAAGAAAGGGAGAGAAAGATCTGATTTTTTTTGTCCATTTTCAGCCCATTTTGTCTTTTTAAACATATTTATACCATGTGTCAACACTTGATTGGGTGGGAGACTTTTAATGACATCATTATGATGTCATAATTCTAATTTCTTTCATTTTTTTCACCCTTTTCTTGTCTATTTAGTTTTAATTAAATTTTTAACAAAATTTATTCATATTTTATGTTATATAAATTATTTATTTAATTGGACAAGTTGGCCAAAAATCATCTCTGAAGACGAAATGACCAAAATGCCCTCCGTTTGGCTTAACAGGTCAAAATTGTCTGTACCAATTGAAAAATTTTTCTAAGTATTTTCTTGGCATTCTAATGCCATAAGAACCTCAATAACCCTTTTCTGGAGTCCCAGAAATTATTTTATAATTTTTCCCCTGGGTCTAGGGCTCTTAGTTGCGAGAACCGTAACTTCTCACTAGGTTACCCATCGCTAGGGCACCGGCTCATTTAACTTGGTTGTATTTTATTTCTAAAATTTTTGCTAAATTTTTCTTATTAATATTTGAGTTAATTATGGTTCCTCACTTTAGTTTAAATATTTTTTCGGACGTTCTAGCTGTCTGGACCAATACTGGTCACTGAAATAGTAAATTGTATGGACTAGCTAAAGTGAGGATGTTACAATCCAAGCCCAAGCAAGCCCTAGATGGAACTTTAAGGCCTCTTACATAAGGTGAATAGACTTTTTTTTTTCCAAAAAGGGTCTTTTTAATTAATTATTTGGATTTTAATTCTTTTCTCCTCTCCTTTCTTTAGTATAGGTTTAATTGGATTTTATATCTTATGCATGTAATATAATTTAGTAACATGGCATATACAGCAACTTGTAAATAAAAGACCTAACTATGTATGACTAGAAACCATGGCATGCTTTAGGGATTTTTTTGGTACATGAATGATGAACTAAAAAATCGATTATGCTATATTTTGTGTGCTTTATAACATATAAATGAACTTTATATGGAATAAACTTAGAAACATGCTAATTAGAGCAACCTAGTAATTTTGATAAAACATTTAAAATAGAAACATGGCATGTTAGGAAAATTCTTGCACATGATTATGATTTACTGTTTTGAATAATTTACATGTGTAATCTTTAGCTTGCTGTAACACCCGCTGAACTATAAGTACAGGAATTGATCATTAATTTATGTTTCCAGTAAGTTGGAAACTGTTATAGTAGGCACAAAAATATAAGGCACACATATAATTACACAATCACGTAGTATAGAAAAGAGAAAAAGAATAACACAGAATTTATGTGGTTCAATCGTAAGGTCTATGTCTACAGGCAATAAAAGAAAAAAAGTTTTACTATGATGACAAAAAGCAAGATACAATCACTTATAACTCTCAAACCTTAATCCCAGTGTGTTTTCCGAATATCTCACAAATCTACTACAAAAAGCTGAATATTACAATATTTATATTGGTCTATACCCTGGGGAGGGGAGATGGTGGGCTTCGGGCCTGAGCCTATTGGCCTATGCTTTCCGCTGCCACTATAAACCTCACTTTTTATTTTATTCGGGTCACAACATGAAGCTTTTGGGTCGAGTCATAATTCGGGTTCATGAAGACATATCCAAAATTTAAGCAATATAAAAATAATAATTCTTTCCCTTGGCTTGAATTCTCTCCATCAGTAACAAAATCACCACAACACTTTGTCTTGACATATGCCCTCACAAAGACATTGCTGAGCACTATAAATACCAACTAACTCCAGGCAATGTCTAAACTTACTGACTGGGACTCTCTTGGTCATCATATCAATTGGATTATCATGTGTAGAAACTTTTTGCACAACTAAAATCCCCTGAGATATAATATCCTGAATGAAGTGATATCTGACATCAATGTGTTTAATTCGCTCATAGTACATCTGATTCTTTGTGAGATGTATTACACTCTGGCTATCACAAAATACTATTGGCTTATTTTGTATCAACCCAAGATCATTCACTAAACCCTGTAATCATAAAACTTCTTTTACTGCATGTGCTAAAGCCATATATTTAGCTTTGTTATACTTATTCTTAATCAATTATAATATTTTGGAGTATTAAATTTTATAAATTTTAAAGTGAAAATTAAAAAATAATTTTTTACGAAATGATTCTAAATTTATATTGCAATGATAAGAATAATTATTATTTTCATACTTTTATGGAAAAAAATATTGTAAATCAGTCAATGATCATCACAATCTTTTATATATAATGTACTAATTATAATAAATTCTAATTATTTTATCTCTAAATGTTTTCTTTAAATACAATTCAAAATTCACTTAAAGGTATAAAATTATTAAGAAGATTATAGTATTATTTATAATTTATAACATTATTTAAAGAAAAGTTAATTCAAAAGTATTTACAATATAAAAATAATATATATATATATATTATTTTTAATTAGCATTTTTAAATAATTACTTTTATTTACAATATAATTATTTATAATAAAATAATAATAAAATATATAATTTATTTAATTAAATATTTATATTAAAAATCTATTTATAATAATTCAAAATTTATAAGGATTATTATATAGAATACGTGAGAATATAAGGTCTACAAATATTAGTCAATAAAAACTATTGTTACTTAGTTCAATATCTTTTAAAAATCATTTTAGTACATTTGATTTTGTCTCTTCATATGATTTTTATATATATTATAAATAAATTAATAATTTAATATTTATTATAATTGTCAATTCTTTTATTTGTATGTATCTTCTCATCCATTATTCTTTCCTCAAGATATATTTATATTAATTTCTAAGCTATAAGAGAATTATATTATTAAAGCATGATGAATTTTTTTAACTAATTATTTATAACAGAAAAATAAAAATAACAAAATAGAAACATCATAGAGTAGTTGAAAAATTTTACCAATATTGGAAGGAGTTCCTCACAAGTAGTTATAGGTTTAAAATAGTAAAATAATACATACAAGGCTTCTTATTTTAATATATTACATAGAAAATTCATAGAATTAAAATTACATTCACCTTGGCTTCTCCTCAATCCAATGTTGCTGTTGCGAGCTTTTAATTTGGATTCTCATGAGATAAAAATATAAAATCTTCACGGACTTATGTGATTTAGCAAAAATAAAAAAAGAAATTATATTATTACTTATTAAATAAAATTAGTGTATCTATTATAGTTGAATCTGGAATAAGCCTGCACATGAAGCCCTCATCTGTTACTCCATACATGTGAAGTTCAAGATTCTCCTTGACATCCCTTTTACATGAAACATGTTTATCCTGGATAATAGAGCCTACTCTAGAAACAAAAAAGCATCAACTTAGTTGGTTTCAATCCACATAACATTATCGTTTTTTACATTGCAAGTAATATTGTAGGAACTTTTATAATTAAGTATCATTGTAGGAACCTTTATAATTAGGTATCAACAAAATTTAAGAGTTGTTGAGCATGCATGACAAGCAAATTAGAATAAGAGGAGTTGATTTTCTTGAACACAAGCAATGTTGATACCATTGCAGTTACAACTTTTACTGCTACATGGATCCCTGGGAAATATATATTAACTTATAATAGCAGCCTTTTCTTTGTCATGGTTTTGGTCTTTTCTAACACTTGTGATCCAAATTAGGATTACCCAACTTCAAAGAAATAAATTTAGAGTAAGATATTTATAAAAACCAATTAAAACATAAATTCAAAGTAAATAAGAGATTAGACAAAGTGGCCAACCTAGATATATATAAAGCACATCTAGAGAAGAATCAACATTGATGAGATGATCAATGATCCACTTTAGTGATCCATGAGCAGGCCGCAATTGCTTTATTGTGTTCATCATATGCTCTCCATATCATCTCTAGAGTTTCTCATTCTATAGATTTGCTGAGTCCAACTTCTAAAGAGTTTTTCATGCCACAATTTGGTTTACTGACACGATCTACTCTATACAAGCAATTGCCAAGAACATTTGCTTACAAAGATCATTCACAATCACTAAAAAACATTGTTAAACCCAATTAATATACATTTGTAACAAAATCAATATTTCCAAAAATTATCAAGGCTTATTCTTACATATATATACTATATATTAAGTCAGTTCTAGTCAAATTTGAATTTACCCCTTCATTATCATAATATTTTGCTAAGTTAGCACAAAATTAAGCTTAGTCATCATGTCGAAAGCTTTCGTATGATCTAAATCAAAGACGTATCAATATCAATAACAAAAATCAAAAGCAAACTACTATATATCTTAAACACTTTACCTTGGGACTCACTCCACTGTTGTTGCACAACTCAATAGCGAGAGCAGAAAAAGAAAACAAAAAGATAAATATTTAGTTTTACCTTTTTTAAATAAATATTTGTTACAAAAATTCCACTATTCTCTTGCAGTTATGAATATTCCCCGCATCTAGAATGCAAAGATAAAGTTAGAAGTAATCTCCTTGAGGTCATCATGACATTCCCTATCTAAGACCAAGAACATCCATGATATTCAATAATCATCTACCAAAGAAAATTGTAAACTAGAATAAATCAAGAAACTAATTAATCCTTAGTCATAGCAAACACATTCATCATATTTTGCTCCTTAATCACATGCTCAACTTGGGAAATAACATTTATAAATGTATAAACAGAAAGAAGGAATGGAGAAGGGAACAATGAGTTACATGAAGAAAATAAAAATGTAAATTGATAAAATTTATTCTTCAAATACAATTTTATTTTATTTAGAATTACTTATCAAATTAAGTTATTAAACTAAGATTGGTTAACATGGTACAACTATATAATTATATTTTAATAAAATTACAATTTTGACTTTATTTTTTTTTATAATATTTTTATTTTATTTTTTTAAATAGTCAATTAAATTTAGTTTTTTTATTAATTTAATAGTAAAAAAATATAATTGTAAATAATTTAAGGAACTAAGGGTATTTTTGGTAAACCAAATGTTCCCCCTCTGCCTTCCCCATATATATATAAAATAACTATAGAATTACTATATTAAGAGTTATAATATGTTTTTTATTATTAGTAGAATTATTATTAAAAAAATATTAAAATTTTAATTTATATTAATCATTATAATATTAAAAAAAATGAAATTATTAGGTATTTAGTGATAAATATTTCATTGTAAAAGTTATTAGTGACAATATAGTATATTATATAATTGACATCATAAAAGATTTAGGGACAACTTTTCTATAACTAAAACAGTAGCGACGATAATATTTGAAAGACACTAATTACTAAAATTATTAGCAACGTATCTTTTTATTGTTAAATAATATTAGTGACGAATCGATATGATTAGCTACATATTATTGTCTCTAATTATGCATTATTAGTGACAAATTATTTATTTGTCACTATAAATATGTTTTCTTATATTTTTGTAAATAATAGATATGTTAATACTATTTTTATTTTTTATTTATTAAATTCTTATTTTAGTTAATTATTTTTTACAAAATTTTATATTTAATTGAAATTAAATATAAGTAAGAGTAAAAATTTTAAATTTATATGAACTCTAAAATTAAGAATTTTAAATTTATATAAACTTTAAAATTAATTTAAATAATAAAATATAATTATAATTAATTTTAAAAATGAATGACAAATTGAACAAAACTAATGTTTCCTCTCTCTTCGTAGATTTATAGATAATATAGATATATAGATGTAGATTTATAGATAATATAGATATATAGATGTAGATAGATAGAATATATATATATATATATATATATATATATATTAAATTAGTATAAAATTTATTAAAATTATTTCTTCTATAAACTTAAATTATATTTTATTAATATAAAATAATTACACTATGAGTTGAATTCATAACAATTGAATTCATGTACTAACATTTGCTTGTAAATGATCTCATTTTTTTCTCATTAAAATAAGAAATTGATTCTAATAAAACTATTTAAATTTATTAATGTGTAATTATTAATATAAATAAAGAAAATATTGATATAACTTATAATTTATTTTTACATATTTTAGTTAATTATAACAAAAAATTAATCACAAATATATTTGAATAACTTTGAAATGCATTTTTCATTCCATTAGCTTCGATCTTATATATATATATATATATATATATATATATATATATATATATATATATATAAACTTTTCAGTTTAGTTTATTTTAAGTTGAGTTGGATTTTTATTCAAATTTTAATAAAGAATAAAAAAAATTATAATTCAAGTTTAGTTTAATTTTTATAATGTCAATTTCTTTCTATTCTGATTAGATTTAGTTTAATTTTTAAGTTCGATTTAGATACTGAAAACAACCATTCAATTATTCAATAATTTTATATTTTTTATAAATTTTTTGATAAAAATTTCTTATAATAAATAAATATTGTTTATATTTCAAATAATTAAAAATCTCATAATTTATTTAAAAAAAATCTCTGAATGGTCAATTTTGAAAAAAAAAGGTAATAGAAACAAATAACTTTTTCCCATTTTAATTAAAATTAAAAATTTTAAATTTAAAAGTAATACATTATAGTAAAAATTAAATTTATTTTATGAAAAATCTTTTCTGAAAAATATTTTTAAAATTTTTTAATTGAAATATTTAGGAAAATTAATAAATAAAAAATATTTTTTTATTAAAAAAATTAAATCACTTTTAAAAAAGTAATTTCTTTAAAAAAATAAAAAAAATATTTTTCAGAATTTGATAATCTTACTAAATTGTATATTCAACCAAACTGTGAGCCTAAAAATAAAAATTCTAAATTAATAAAGCCATAAATTCCCAAAGGAACTGAGCTTAATTTCCTAGCTGTGGATGAGAGGCGAGCGGAGAATCTGAGACGGAGTAGAGCAGACATGAACACAGTCATTGCAAAAGCTAATTTCTTATGCATTAATCGCTTTTTTGCTTCCGCTTCCAAAACCAAAACAATTCCATTAAGCTTCATCTCCCGTAAATCCAAATCCAAAACCCAAAAAATCTACTCTCTGAAATCACCACTATCTCGGTTGATCCATGTCTTCTCATCATTGGACGGTGCCCATTGCATCGTGGAGGATGATCTTCAAGCATTCTTGGATGTATATTTTTCTTCTCTTTATCGCTTTTCTTTAAATGGGTTTGGCTCTATTCTCCAATTGAGAGTTGGGATTTTATGCTTTTTCAAGTGTTGGAGTATTTACCCTTTGAATTAAATTCATACTTTTGACAGATTCTTCCATCTGATTTGCGTTACATTCTTTTAAATGATCCCAAGAGAGCTCAGCTTTTAGAGGTTAGTGTTCAAAATTCTGGTTATGAAGATATTTTTTGAAGGAAAAAAGAATATCAAATTGCACATAAGATACAGGAGATGGAAGCAACTTTTCATTGTTGTTTTGTATATACTTAAATGGAACTTGCAATTCAAAAAAAAAAAAAAAAAAAAAAAAAAAAGGAACTCACAGCAGATGCAAATTCTAATCACTTTCACAAGTTCAGGATTTATATAAAGGCTAAAGATATCACCTACTATGTTCTGTGCCAATTCTTGAATAGATCAACTGCTTTTATTGAGTATATTATTCCTTGATTACTAAAAAGAGAAGGTTTTCTTTGGAAGCCATATTGCCACTTGAGAAAAATGTATATTTATAATTCTTTTAATTAATTAATTTATTTTGTTTTTCGGGTACTGGGGGGTTTAGAAGTTCCAATTACACGCAATTTGCCTTTGGATAGGCCACACAAATAGCATCTTCCTCTAAAATCTTTTGAAGATACTGAATGTTGGTGTGTTACTCTTATGGTAAATTAATCACTTAGTCACTGGGGTACTGAAAATATGAGTATGCCAAATAGAAGATTAATAAAAAGATCCTACTTGGATCTATTTACAAGATGGGTATTCTGTTTCCTACTTGGATTTCTGTATTTCTTTAATCTTTGCAACTACTTTTCTTAAATTGCCTTAAAATTGTGTGAAGTATTCTCAAGATTGTGAGCATTGTGATTTAGTAAATTTTGTAACCTAACCATTAGAATGCATTTATTACCAGTATCATCCAACTTTCATAACCATTTTCATTTAAATACCAAACATAAATATCATATAAATCAAACATATTTTAACAATTATCAAATTACCAATTCATTCTAATCAAGTCCTATTAAGTTCCCATTTGTCCATTATAATTGTTTTTTTGATCTCAAGATTATCATTTCATGATTCAAACGATTGCCGTCTACTAAATAAATCACACCCTCTAAATGTCTTTTGCACTCATGAACGCTTACATGTGCTTCTATATATTCATATGTTCTACTAGCACATGCCATCCCTGAGGTTGAAATTTGCTTAAATCCCTTGTAATTGTACTGTCCATTCTCTTTTTTTACACACTTTTGTATTGTGTAGGGTCTTCAAACCATTAAGCCAGTAAATAAACTTATATTGTGTTTGTTAAGAAAGTTCTGATAATGCACACTGGTATCTGAATTTGTTGTTTTGTGCTTGATACCATACAATTAATCTTTCATTTCAATTTGATTCTTCTGGCTTTGAAACTCCTTCTGTGTCTCTTTCTTGGAAGGATTGATAGCAAAACAAAATTGGGTATAATGTGACAAGAGTTGCTCAAGAAAAGAGTAAAAGGAAAACTTTAGTCTGAAAATCCAGCTTAGCTGCATGACTTTGACTGGTCTGTTTGGTTTTGAGTCTGGATGTGCTTTTCCAAATTGCATTTGAGCTACCTTTTCCTTCTTTTTATTATTTTTTTATTTTTTTCTTATTCTTTAAATCAAACAATGTTAAGGTGGATGAATGGCCATACTAGGCTAGATAAAGTCCGTAATGAGAGTACTAGAGAAGAGGTAGGAGTGGTACTAATCAAGGATAAGTTGAGAGAAAGGAGATTGAGGTGGTTTGGACATGTGAAGCGTAGACATACGGAGGCTCCAGTTAGATAAGTAGAACACATTAGGTTAGTGGATAGAAAAAAAAAAGGGTAGACCTAAATTGACTTGGAGGAAAGTAGTATAACATAACTTAGAAGCATTACACATTCCCGAGAATTTAACCCAAAATCGTTTATAGTGGAGAAAGAGAATCCATATAGCCGACCCCAAATTTTTGAGATAAAGGCTTAGTTAAGTTAAGTTGAGTATTCTTTAAATCAAACCTACTTTTTTAGGAGAGAATCTAACCTGTTTTTTAATAAGGGAACAAATAGTTGCACTCCCAAGTCCCAACAGCATGTCTCACTTGCTTTTGTCGTTCCAAAAGCAACCTTCACCACATTCCCAAACAGGCTGCATTGCTTTTAAAACTTCCAGTGAGGCTAAATCTACATGGCTTCCACAAATTCAAGACACCATAACTGTATTCTCTCTCTCTTTCTCTCTCCTTTTTTTTATTTTTTTATTTTATTTTGAGAAAGGGGCATGAGAATTGAAATTCCCATCATAATTAGGTAGCTTGGTCTTGTGGATTTACTGTTTTGAACTAGTGTTTAATAAAATATTTGTCTTGCACTCTTGCTTATAATTATAGTTGTGTATGGCTAACGAAGGTTATATTGGACTTGGGGCGCTTGCCGGCGGCACGTTATCTTGGTGAATTTGGCGGGAAGTATTTAAGGAGCACTGAGGTAAATTTCATTCTCTAGAATTTTTGTCCCCCAAAAATGCACCCCCCCACCCAAAACAAAAATTTCTCCCTTGTCTTGGGCATAAATGAAACATATCTGCTTGCTTTCTTGATTAACAATTTTATGGTGTTAATTAGTTAGGTATCAATGCGGGAATTAGAGTATGCACAAAATGCTATTGGAGAATTTGGAGATGATAATAGGGCTGGCATTGAGGGAACCTTGCACAGGATATCTGCAATCCGAAGTAGGAAGGGGGTGATAGTTGGTTTGACTTGTCGAGTTGGTAGGGCAGTCGGTGGTCACATTGACATGGTTCATGATCTGCTTCATTATGGGAAGAGCATATTGTTTGTTGGAAGGTACAGTTGCTGATGTGTTGACTTGTATATTTCAGAAATGCTGCTTGCTTGGTGATCAGTTCACTGGTTTAAGGTGGAATAGTTTAATGATAGGATATCCAGCAACAAGTTAATTTCATCATGTTGAGTTGCTCTGAAATGAGGCTGACTGGTTTTCCATGATTTTATCATCATTTGTATTTGCTATCGTCCAATTTTTTTTTTTCTCGTTTTGTTTCAATTTCTATCTCAAAAGCATGATACAGTCAGTCTTCCTATTATAGTAGATATGTTATCTTCTGCAGAATGTTCAAAATGAACCTTAATAACATATTTGTGTTATGTTATCGTGTGGCAACTTCTGAAGGCCTGGGGTTGGCAAGACTACTGTTATGCGAGAGATTGCACGTGTTTTGTCTGATGAATTTTACAAAAGAGTGGTGCGTTGAGTTTATGCTATCATATAGCAAGCTGCAAGCATTCTCTCTCTGTCTGTGTGTGTATTAACTATATTCTGAGAAGTTTGTATTTAATAATAACTGGAATAGGTGATTGTTGATACAAGCAATGAAATAGGAGGGGATGGAAATATTCCACATGCAGCAGTAGGAGGTGCAAGGAGAATGCAGGTTCCAGAACCATCTCTGCAGCACAAGGTCATGATTGAGGCAGTAGAAAATCACATGCCTGAAGTTATCATTGTTGATGAGATAGGCACAGAAGCTGAAGCTCTTGCTTGCCGCTCAATTGCTGAGAGAGGCATTATGCTTATTGGTACTGCTCATGGAGAGCGGCTTGAAAATATAATTAAGAATGCAACTCTTTGTAACCTGGTTTGTTCTGTTCATTCCATGCTAATTTTACTTGAAACCCCATGATAGTTGATGCCAAAAAGCAATTATCTTAAAACATTGAATACATTTTCCTGGTTGCTGTTCGGTGAGATTGGGTTTAATTAAATCTGTAAGTTGCCTTGGACTGCTGTGCTGAATAAGTTGCATTCTATCAAAACAAAGTCACAATCTTGATTTTTCCCCGTTATATAGTTGAATATTTATGTTTAGAGCATAGTTATTAAAGGCGCGCCTCAGGCACGCCTCAGGCTCAAGGCTCACCAGGATCGAATCCTAGCGCCTTATGCGCCTAGGTGTGCACCTTTGTTCCAGGCACAAGGTTCTGGAAAGGCATGCCTTTTTTATTTCCATCTTTAGCGAGAATTTTCATTGGCAAAAAGGACTACCACTTAAAACTCAAACTAACAAACCTAATTCAAGATATATGCCAAAGAAAAAAAAGAAAAGTATCATATTTATTTAACTTTTATGAATTTTTTAAATTTTTTACTTTTGCGCCTTACTTCGCTCAGGCGCGCACTTGCGCATTGCGCCTAGGCTCCAAGACTCCTTGGCGCCTTAGTGCGCCTTGAGCCTTTAATAACTCTGGTTTAGAGTATTGATGTGTAAAGTGATTCTCTCACTCTTATACGTTTTCTTTATTGAACTATGGACAGAATGCTAAATATCCTCATAAAAACATATCCTTGAATGTCACCCTTTGCATTTTTGTCAATACTTAGTTTTATTAATTTTCTCTTGTTTGATGCTTGATTTAATTTGTCTTTTGAATATCTTACCTCCCTGTTCTAGGTGATAATAAATGGGGATGGTAATCATTATTAGACACTGCTAATTACTGTTAGTAGAGGTGTTATTTAGGACTCCTACACCAAAGTAATGTGACAAAGAAAAAAGAAATTTGGGAGCTGTTTTTAGTTCTTTGTTTTGGAAATTTTAGGCTTTACGTGTGTGTTCTGATTGGTCAAGTGTTGAAGTTCAGAGGTTTTGAAGAGCATACATTTTTTATTTCATTACAAATTAGTATTTCAGTTAAGTAGGTGAAATTCCTTTAGAGATATTTATATTTGTTTCCTTATTACTATTTTCATTTTGTTGTTGTTTTATTTTGTTTCTTTGTTGTGGTTTACATCATTGCCTATGTTAGAACACAATTGGTGTACAAATAGCATGCAAAGATGTCTATCTTGTCCTCTTGTTCAGTTTTTCTTTCTTGTATTAGTTTACATTGCAAAGTGAATAGATTTCTCCTTTTTCCCCTCTCTTTATGTAGATTGTTTTTATTGATACTAAAAGTATTATTGCAAAGCAGCTTATTAACAAGTTTCAGATTACCTAAAGTTTCTTTGTTTTTCTAAAAATTGTTAATGCTGTTCAATTACAGGACTATGAAATTTCTATTTGATTGTCTAATCTCATTCTTCTAAAATTTCATTGTCTTTTATTGGAATTTGATATCCAAATATTCTTTTAAAATGAGGGAAAACTGCAAAAGAATCCCTGAGATTGTGTAATATACAGTTTGGTCTCCTCTTGTTTCCAAAGTTACAATGAGTTCTATAAGAGCCATTGACTAACTAAATTACTAGTTTTTTAAAATGGAAGAACATAATGTAACATGCAGCAAACATTAAGAGTGTTTTCTGTAAGTACCTTTTTTTCTTTGTAAAACAGCCTTAAATGTTGATTTGACAAGACCTGTTTTCTTACATTTCATGCATGCTACTGAATATTCTGAGTCAAATTTGCTTGTGATGAATGGATGAGGTTTTGATAATTGATGAATGGAAATGCAATTTACATCCTAGAATGCTTGTTAAAGTTTCATAATTGTCAATTTTGTTGTTTCAGATTGGGGGAGTAGAAACTGTTACCTTAGGAGATGAGGAAGCCCGAGCTAGGAGGAGTCAGAAAAGCATTCTTGAAAGAAAAGGTCCTCCAACATTTTGTTTCCTGATTGAGATGAGAGAGAGGCATTATTGGGTTACACATCGGGTACATCTTCCAATTTTCTTCTTTAAGTATGAGTACAAAGCAAGATATCTTCATTTGAAACAACCAAGAAGGGTTTTATTGTTGTCTAGTGGTAATACTAGTGGTGTGGTTCAATGGTGGTTCAATAGTGTTGCACTTGATAGGTGATTAGGGATGCTAGTCTAGTGAGCTAATTCAGTAAGTTATGCTCCCTTTATGGATTGGGAATCTGTATTAGCTTTATATTGAAAACCTCTGCTACAACACACATAGGCAGATTAGAATAATGAACAAACACACACACACAGAGTGAGAGAGAGAACTTCATGAGCAATTTTATGTGGTCTGGTGATGTGCCTATGTTCATGGATAGCCACTTTAGTTTTTCACTGTGAAGGAGAATATTACAAGTGGATAGCTATTTTTTAATATCTACTAATGGGCCAAACCAAAACAAATTGGAAATTCTTCATGGAAATTCCGAAGTGCCTAGAGCTTTTAATGTGCACTACCTTCCTTCAATATAAACCACAAACTCAACACTTAAGCTGTGGACTACTTGGATGGGGCCAGGTTGCACTTTCAACTGAAGACATGTTCATTTCGAGATGGGGGAGGTTTCTGACCACCCCTGGTGGTTCCAAAGAATTAAGCTTTCCCCTTGTAATTCGACATACAAGAAAAAATTTTTGTACATTGATGATTTAAGGGGAATATCTGATATGATCAGAAAAAAGAAGGGAGGGGGCAGGGGAGGAGTTGAAAGGGGGAAGGGGGAGAGGAGAGAGATGTTTTGCTGTACACATTTTATTTATAAGAAATAAGTGGAAGGTTCTATTTATGCCATAATAATGCAAGAAGTGTAGTCCTTAACTAAGTAAAAATTGAGGAAAAGGAATCCATATGGCAAACCACAATTATATTGGATTTATGCTTGGCTGAGATGAGTTGAGTTGTAGTAATTTCAAGTCTTCTTCTTCTGCTTCATTTGCCTTGCATCTTGCAGACAGAGAAGAGTGTGGATATGTTGCTTCGTGGAGAAAACCCATTAGTTGAGGTAATTCTTTCAGTCGCTATGCATTTAAAATCTAGGGTAATTGATTACAATATTTTTAAGAGTTAATGGTGACAAGGGTTTGTCCCAACTTTCAATTCCATAAAAGTCAAAGACTGGTTTAGACTTTAGAGTCTGTATCAAAACAAGTTCAAAATGTTTGTAGACATACGTATTCTTCAGATGGCATATATCATTTATTTATTGCTTCTGCTGTATATTTAGGTTTCTCATACATGATGGTTGTAATTTTGCTCAGGCGGTAGCATTAAAGCAAACATAATTTGCATGTGTGCATGTGCACGTGTAACCATCTTAACATTTTCTATTTTAAACATTGCCATTTTCTAATGGGATATGGTTTTGTTGACGTAATCTCTTTAGATGCTTCCATTTTCCTTCGTTATGAACTTATTTTGCTTCTAAGCCGCATCACCACTGTCAAGAACTCAAAACACTTTGGTGCTTGCAGGTCAGGAAAAGGGATAATCAGTTCAGGGTTGTAATAGAAAGATGGAAGACGTATGATGGAAATAGCATTTAGAATTTTTATTGCTTTCCATTTGCATGAAGCTGATGCTCTTGATATCTCTCTCTTCAAAATATTATTGGCACCTGCCATTATGGATTTCACATTTAGACGCACTTGCCATTTTGTATGTTGTAAATCCAGGAAGGTAGTGATTAGAATCCCTCCCAGAAGACATATGGACTCTGAATCTCGTTTCTTTCTAGTAGCACATCTGTTTGGTCCTAGATCTTGCCATACAACTGATGTAGCCATTTTTGAGTGGCTCAGTCCATGTATCCTAAATGCGAGGTGATGCAGAGCACGATAGAGAATAGACCTTAGAACAAGATAGCATAGTAGAAGTCTAGAATAGAACTGAAGAAGAAGAAACTCGATGTTGAAATACCTTGGCATTATGTACCTAAAGGCATCTAAGATATTTTTTCAGCTGTAAGCTCTTTCTCTACTAGTTTTTATTTCTTTTAAAAGAAATAATTTCATTTTATTTATTAAAATGATAAGTGTTTTTCTACTCTGTTCCTGTATGATGGTGGTGAATTGTTTTGTTTGATGAGTATTGTTTTATTGAGAGTTGAGAATAATAATACACTTCTCTAAATACTTTAAATTAATTCTAAATTATCAAAATTAAAAACATTAAATTAAAACAAAATTGATGGTAAAGTTTTGAATTATATATATATATATATATATATATATATATATATATATATATATATATATATATATATATATAAGAGATTGAATGCACAAATATATTATAGTCAATTTAATGAAATTTTTATTCTTATTTTATAACTAATGTGGGATTTCGAAAGACTGTGGTTGAAAATATTAACTACGTTATTTACTATTTTTTTTTGAAGAAAAGTAAAATAAAAATGAAAAATTAAAATGATAACAGAGGCAATCTTGTTAAATTGATTTGTCACTTTCTTAAAAATCCAATAATAAAGTTAATAAGTTTTATTTAACATAATATAATTATTTTTAGGATTGTGAGTTAAATTAATAAAAAAAATCAACAAATTAATTAATAAAAAAGAGCAACTCCTACTCAAGTGCTGATGTAGAATTGGAATTAATTGTATCAGAATAGTTTGGTTGATTTATTTAAAATTAAATTTTTTTGTTTAAAAAAATTATCAAAATTTTCAATTTTTATATTTAATTAAGTCAAAATTAAATAGGAATTAAAATAAAATCAAATTAAATTAAAATTAAATAATCAATTCTAATTCAATTTGACGAGTTGACAACTACTACTTAGATTGAAAGAAAAAAAAAATCAATTTAATCCTAGCTCTTATTGAGAAAATTTAATTTAATTTATTTTTAAATTAGTTTAAAATTTTTAATTTAAGTTTAATTTAATTTAAAAATTAAAATTTATTGACTAAATTTCTTAATTTTTTGATTTAAATAAAAAATTAAGAAGTTTAATTTTTGAGATTAAATTTCTTAATTTTCTGATTAAGTTTAAAATAAAGAAATTCAATTTATTAATTTTTTAATTTTTAAGTTAAATTAAGTTTAAATTAAAAATTTTAAATTAAATTAAATAAAAAATTAAAAATAAGATAAATTGAATCGCCCAATAAGTATTGAACTTTAAGTTAAAAAAATATATAAGGCTTTTTATTTTAAATAAATTATTGATAAAAAAATAAATTTAATTTCATATAATTATAATTATTTTTTTTAAATAAAATTCTTTTCAATTAAAAAAAAATTAAATTTTTTATTTTAAATATAAATGAGCAAGGGATTAACCCTCCCTCGTCTGAGTTTTGATCTGAGTTGGATTAATTGAGAATGCAAGAGATAAGAGATTAGTGGCTCAGAGCCAATGCCAGCATTGGTTCATTTCTGTTTATATATATATATATATATATATATATATATATATATATATATATATATATAAAATAAAGGAAGTAAAGAAGAAAATAGAAGCCGAACCTTGCCTTTCCCTACAGACTGCTCCTATATAAATAAAAACAATGGCATGTGTGAGCAGCAGTAGCAGCTTTGTGTGTTTTCCCTTGTCAAGACCCATATCAAGAACAACAAGGTTGGGGGTAATGGCTGCAACAACTGTAAAAGCAGAGGCCATTACTATAGAGAAATCTGGTGTCAAGATCGTGAGGAATCCTCCCGAGTCCAAACTCACCGAGCTCGGAGTCCGCTCATGGCCCAAGTAAGTTTCAGTTTCACTCGCTATCAGATTGTTGACCAATTGGATTGCTTCCGTTTTCTGAAATTCGATCACAACCCAAATGAAATTTTGTAGTTTTGATTTCTGGGTAATTGTACATTTTCCTTATCTGATTAGGTATTAAATGAAATTGTGGAATTTTGATGATAAATGAGCAGGTGGGGTTGCCCTGCAAGCAAATTCCCATGGACATATTCTGCCAAGGAAATATGCTATCTTCTGGAGGGAAAAGTGAAAGTTTATCCTGATGGATCAACTGAGGCTGTTGAAATTGGTGCTGGTGATTTGGTTGAGTTTCCCAAAGGAATGAGCTGCACTTGGGATGTTTCTGTAGGTGTAGACAAGCACTACAAGTTTGAGTAATGTTTATCTTTTCTTTTTGTCAATATACATATATACATAAACTATTTGCTGCTTGTATGAATTTGCAACTATTTTCTTGATTTTATGCGCCTGAACTTTATGGCCACTCCTTTCCTTTCTCTGCCTGTGTGTATGCCTGCTTCTATTTTCTTTTTGATACAATTACCTCTGATTGAGATTTCAACTTGGGATCTCATGACCTCGAGATTACTAGAGATTAATGAGTTAACTATTGATTCTTGCCATGAAGCTGATGAAATTCATAATTGGTGGTAGGCAGTCGAATTCAAAGACTTGTTTATTTCATACATCTTTAGAAGAAGATCAACTTGATAATCTCTAATGTTCAACTTGATGAAAATTTTGGACATGATTTTTAATGTTTTTATATTTTCAAGCTTTGAAAAGTTAGAAAGGACGAATCTTTATCTGGTAATGTTTAAGTTAAATGGGCAACCTTTAAAAATTTGCAACATATTAAAAAAATTAAAAAGGGAAAAGGGAGCATAATAATATCATAGCATGGGAAATTGTTGTGAAAGTATTATTTGAATTGAACATTTGGTGTTAGCCATGAGTTTAGAAACTAACCCCCAAAGATTTTTTTTTTTTTTTTTTTTTTTTTTTTTTGATAGGTTTTAAAGTAATGCATATATAGATTTTTGTTAGGAGCAAGAATTTTTAATAAGGTTATTATTTTTGAAAGTTCTCTAAAGAATTAATTATAAAAGGCAAAAGGCTTATATTAGCCTTAAAGTATGGGTGATAGTTTTATGTCCAATTAAATCCTTCAATTTTAAAAAAATAAAATAGGTCTTTTAAATTTTAATAATAGATTACATAAGTCCTTTTACTATTTTGGGGACAATTAAACTATTTAACATTTAAAAATGGATAAATAAGATTGAATTATAATTTGCCTATAATATAAATCAAGCTAAGACTGTGTACGAAAATCTTTTAGTGCACAGGGTTTTTATCAGCAATCATACGTTTTTTATTTGCAGCATTTCGGTAAATATAAGTTATTCTTTATGGGATAATTTAAGAAGTTATTCTATGAGTTCATCATCTTTGTCATAATTTCTGTAGAGAAGCTTCTTGAATCATCCGGTAAAGTATAACTTTTCAATTTATTACAGGATGCAACAAATATGAGAGGGATGTTGCATCTACTCTAGGATGTAGCAAATATGAGAGGGACGTTGTAAATCAGATACGTAGTATTGCTAATGAGAACCCTATACACTAAAAGATTTTCGTGCACAGTCATGATTGGATTTATATTTAAAGCAAATTATTATTCAGTATTTTTTATTTATTTTTTAAAAATTAAAGGACTTATTTATCCCCAAAGACTTGTTTGATATATTTTTAAAATTTGAAGGAATTATTTGATCTTTTTTAAAAGTTGATGGGCTTAATTGGACTATGAAACACTTTAAAAATTTAAGAGATTATTTGCTATAACTTTAAGAACCTAAATGAGCCTTTTGCCATTGTAAAAATAATGTGAACCTTTTCGCATTTGGACGATTTAATTCAAACGTTTAAAAAAGTTGTTAAAATTTTATCAAAATTTCATTAATCCTATACCTCTAATTTTGGACTTGTCCGTAGTTATCATTGAAAATCCAACTTTATTACAATCACTAACTCTTTAATGATTTCATTTTGATACCTATTAGGCATTAATAGTGATGAGATTTGGTGATAGTTAGGAGAGAAAGTGTGTGCTTATATCACCTAATTTGATCAAATGGTTAAGAATTTTGATACTATGAAAACTCAACTCAACTCAACTAAGCCTTTATCCAAAAAATTTGGGGTCGGGTATATGGATTCGCTTTCTGCACTCTACACAATTTTGGGTTAAATTCTCAGAAATATATAATGTTTCTAGGTCATGTTGTACTACTTTCCTCCAAGTCAATTTAGGTCTACCCTTTTTTTTTTTTTTTTTTCTATTCTCTAACCTAATGTGCTCTACTTGTCTAACTGGAGTCTTCGTATGTCTACGCTTTACATGACCAAACCACCTTAATCTCCCTTCTCTCAACTTATCCTCAATTGACACCACTCCTACCTTTTCTCTAATATTCTCATTACTGACTTTATCTAGTCTAGTATGGCCACTTATCTACCTTAACATTCTTATCTCTGCAACTCTTCTCTTAGACGCAACGACTCCTTCAGTGCCCAACACTCACTACCATATAACATAGCCGGTCTTATGGCTGTACGGTAAAATTTTCCTTTTAACTTATTGGAAATATTGCGATCACATAAAACTCCCATGGCACGTCTCCACTTCAACCATCCGGCTTTAATCTTATGACTAACATCTTCCTCACATCCCCTATCTACTTGAAGGACTGAGCCGAGATATTTAAAGTGATTACTTTGAGACAGTACCACTCCATCCAAACTAACTCCTTCCCTATCACCAGTTTGGCCTTCACTGAACTTGCAATGCATGTATTCTGTCTTCGTTCTACTTAACTTAAAGCCCTTTGACTCTAGAGTACTTCTCCAAAGCTCTAGTTTTCTATTGACTCCTCGCGTCTCATCTATCAGAACAATATCATATGCAAACATCATGCACCAATGAATACTCTCTTGTATATGTTTTGTCAATTCATCTAAAACTAATGTAAAAAGATAAGAGCTTATAGCTAATCCTTGGTGTAATCCAATTGAGATCAGAAAATTTCTTGTGTCCCTTTCCACTGTGCACACAATAGTAGTTGCTTCTTTATACATATCTTTCAACACTTGTATGTACCTAATAGATACCTTCTTTTATTCTAACACATTCCATAAGACATCTCTTAGAACATTATCATAAGCATTTTCCAAATCAATAAAAACCATGTGTAGATTTTTCTTCCATCTCTTAGAACATTATCATAAGCATTCTCCAAATCAATAAAAACTATGTGTAGATTTTTCTTCACATCTCTATATTTCTCCATCAAGCTTCTAATGAGAAAGATCGCTTACGATTGGGCATGAAGCTAAATTGATTGAGAGAGATAGAAGTATCATGGTGTAGTCGATGCTCCACAACTCTCTCCTACAACTTCATAGTATAGCTCATGAGTTTAATTCCTCTATAGTTTGAGCAACTCTGTATGTCTCCCTTATTTTTAAAAATAGGTACTAAAATACTTCTCCATTTATCAGGCATTTTCTTTGAGTTTAAAATCTTATTAAATAATTTAGTTAATCGTGTCACTCCCATATTTTCCAAACACTTCCACACTTCAATTGGTATTCCATCGGATCCACAGGCTTTACCCACTTTCATTCTCTTAAGTGCTTCCTTTACTTCTAACGATCTAATCCTTCTAGTATAATTCACATTCTTTTTTTATTGTTCTATAGCCTATATTCACGCTATTACCATTTTGACTATTATTAAAGAGATCATTAAAATAATTTTTCCATCTTTTTTTAATGTCCTCATCTTTCACCAACACTTTTCCTTCTTTATCCTTAATGCACCTAACTTGATTGAGATCTTAACATTTCCTTTCTCTCCTCCTTGCTAATCTATAAATATCTTTCTCCCCTTATTTAGTTCCAAGTTTCTCATATAACTTTTCAAAGACCTGTGCTCTTGCTTGACTAATTGCCTTTTTTGCCTCTTTTTTTGCTATCTTATACTATTCATATGCCTCATTATTATCACATTTAGGTAATTTCTTATATCATTCCCTTTTTCTCTTCATTGCCTTTTGTACTTTCTCATTCCATCATCTCTCTTTTAAGGGTGGTCTATGTTTTTTAGACTCTCCAAGTATTTTTCTAGCTACTTCTCTAATTTTTGATGCTATCTGTATCCACATATCACTGGCCTCCATATCCAGCTTCCATGCTTCAGACTCGAGAAGCTCATTTTTGAACTTTACTTGCTTTACTCCTTTGAACTCCTACCACTTTGTTCGAGCTACACTATTTCTTCTGACCTTACTTGAATTGTTCCTAAACTTGACATCCAAGACCACTAACCAATGTTGACTTGTTAAAGCCTCTCCTGGAATGACCTTGCAATCCTTGCATAGAGCTCTATTTGTCTTCCTGGTTAAGAGGAAGTCGATTTGACTTCTATTTTGCCCACTTTTGAAAGTTACTAAATGTGATTCTCTTTTTATAAAGTAGGTATTTGCTAGTGTTAGGTCGTATGCCATAGCAAAATCCAATATGCTTTTTCCCTCCTCATTTCGACTGCCAAAACCAAAACCTCCATGAATATTCTCATAACCTTGCCTATCACTTCCTACATGTCCATTCAAATCTCCACCAATGAAAACATTCTCTTCATTCGGTATGCTTTGCATTAAATCATACATATCTTCCCAAAACCTTTGTTTACTCTCACTATCTAGTCCTATTTGTGGGGCATAAGCACTAACTACATTTATTGTTTCTCATTCTAGTACTAGCTTTACTAGTATAATTCTATCTCATACTCTTTTCACAGCTATTACAACGTCTTTCAATGTCATGTCTATGATTATGCCCACTCCATTCTTGTTTCTCTCCTTTCCTGTAAACCATAGTTTGTACCATGAATTATTCACTTTTTTACTTTTCTCTCCTACCCATTTAGTCTTCTGAATGCAAGCAATATTCACCCTTCTCCTTTCCAAGGTATCCACAAGCTCCATTAATTTCTTGTAAGTGATCCAACATTCCTTCTATGATATCTTTTATTGTTTTCTATGTCTATCTTGTGTTCTGTTTCACTATTTGTTCTACTATCTGTCCTATGGACTAACTTCTTTACCCACACCCGTCCATGATGTGGGAACCCTTGCTTGCTTAACACTACACCCAGGCGCCGGCATAGCGCGTCGCTTTCAGTGAACGCCTTACACCGTTGCATATTTCTCATTACACTCGGGCTCCGATGTAGCGCGTTGTAAGTAGAGGACGCCCCGACGTTTATATCATTTGAATCCATATCATAAGGTGTGACAAAATTTTTACGCTAGTTGTCACCTACTGCAATCCTTCTCCTTTATCCTGGCTTGGGACCAGCTAAGCACAAACTACTTAGGCGGAGTTAATTTTGATACTATGAATATTAAAATGAAATTTGAAACTAGTTGATAGTGATGCCAAAGGTTGGATTAACCAGAAAATAAAATGGAAGAATAAGTTAGAAAAAATTGGATAAAATCATAACAATCTTTTAGAATTTTGAAAAATTTAATCTTTTGCAATTAAATATTTAGTATATGTATCTTATCATTATTAACACTTTGGTCTTTATGATTTAGAAAATAGACCAGATAGTCCTTCAGTTTTGCTTTAGTTAGGGCCTTTCATTTATTTTGACAGTTAGTATTTAATAGTGTTATTAAACTCGGCCGGAGGTTGATTCGGTGGAGAGACTGTGTTGATGGATCAGTGGTTCAACTAATGAGTAAATGGTTTAACTAGTGAGCTATTAAAAAAAATAATTAAATATTAAAAATTAATTAAATATAATACCTATTAATATAAGCAAATAAATAAAATTAATTAAATTTTAATTATTTAAAATCAAACTTTAACCTTTATTAAGTTATATTTACATAAATTTTAATTATGTTTTTAAATTCTATATAAAAGCATTCAAGTAGTATAATACATAAAAATTTCCATAAATTTATTATCTTTTTTCTCTTAGCTTTTTGGACCTAGGTTGGGGTGGGGACCTATTGGCTCAGGTTAGTTTTGGTCCTTTAAACTAAAATTTTCCTGGTTTTTATTATAAGCTTTCCTTAAAAAAAAAAGTATAAATTAAGAGAAATTATATATATATATATATATTCAACTTAACTAAGCCTTTATTCTAAAAATTTGGGGTTGGCTATATGGATTCGATTTCTCCACTCTAAACGATTTTGGAATATGTATTGAAAAAAAAAAAAAAGCCTAGTTAGCTCAACTGGTTTTGATTTTGAAGACTTTTATGAGATTTTGAGTTCAATTCTCTTTGTCAACACTAAAAAAAAATAAAAAATAAAAATAGAAAAATTGCTTCTATTAACTAATTGAGCCGTATGGGTCAACTAGGTCAGATTGGTTCATTGAAAAAGAAATTATTTTAATTCAGTTTTCAATTGGTTCAATTATTTACATCCAATAAATCAAAGAACCGAATTGACTGATTAGTACAATTTATGACTTTTTCTTTATTTTATGGGCTTTATGTGATATAACGTGTAATTTATGAAATTTATAGTAGGCACAAAAAATATAAAAAATATAAAAATTAAAAAGGTCCTACAAAATAGGCCCTAATCAATAGACAGAACCAAATAAAAGAAATTTTCAGTTTGGTACAACCCCTACTCCAGTTTAATACAGTTAATATTATTTCTTAGTTTGATTTTTTGGTTATTTTAGTTTGATCTGTTTCAATGAGAAATTCAATTGAAGGGCCATCTAGTGGAATTATTATCTCATGTTAATCTATCGAGAGGATAGCTTGGTTTGGAAACCTGCAATAAATGGCATTTTTTCGATTTCTTCACTCTACAAGGTGCTGGTTAATGCCACAAAGCATGATGGTCTGTTGGTACAGGGAGTGTGGCTGGGTTATGCCCCACCAAAAGCAGAGCTTCTTTGGTGGATGATTTCTAGGAATTGTCTGTGTGAGGGATAAATTGTGCAGCTTAGGAATAATTCCATAGGTTCAAATCCTGTGCCTCTTTTGTTCAGAATTCGAGGGAATAATTCCACATGTATTTCTCTTTTGTAAGTTTTCATGGTAGCTGTGGGCTTGGTTTGCAAGGTGGTGGGAATTTAGCACTTGTATTCTAGGTTTGATGTCATATTGGTTTATGCAATGGTGTTTTTTGAAGCTTGGTAAGTTCCAAAGACATTTTCTAGACCACTTTGTTTTCGCTATTGTTTGGTCTTTGTGGATTGTAAGGAATGAGAAAGTCTTTAGAACTAAGGAATGCTCAATAGCTGCATTGTGCACTTTGGTTTTGCATAGGTTGTCGATTTGGATGAAAGCACTCGATGTAGGTTTTCCTTTCTCTTGGTGGACTTACTGGTAACGTCAGAGTCGGTTAAAAGTTGGACCAATTTGAGAACTCAGTGGGCTGTGATTGATTGGGTTCCTCCATTGGGGTCATCCCTAAGGTGGAATGTGGATGGGTCATCAAGGGGGAAACTAGGAGCTAGTGACATTGGAAGGGTTTTGAGGGATAGTGGTAGTTGTTTCATTTGTATTTTTTTGTGTTCAATTGGAATTTGTGAATCAAATGCAGCAGAATTATTAGCAATTGAGAAGGCATTGATTTTGAGTTTGCAGCTGGTTGATCGTTTTGGTAGCTCATCCAAGTTGAATCAAATAGTAAAAATGTTTTGTCTTGGGTTAATAAACTAATTTAGGCTCCATGGAGATTGTCTTCCATTATCAACTAGGTTTTAAATAGTTTGTAATTGTTGAGCAACGTGTTGGCCATGCATTCCCTATGAGAGGCAAATGGTGTGGCAAATGTGCTTGCAAAACAAGGGGAGGATAGGGAGGTTGATTTTGTAGCGTTCCTTTGAAGGGTAGTGTTGTGTGGTACTGCGATTCTTTGTGTAAATGCAGGATGTGTACTTTTGCAGGGTAGTGTGTGATGTTCACTACATTGTTGTGTTATATTTCTTCCATTCTCTGTTATTCCTTTCGGTTTTATTTACAGATTGTGTTGTCTTTTGTGGGTTGTATCGATTCTTCTCCAAGTTTTTTCACCTAGCATTTGTTATCCTAGGTTAAGTATATTGGGGTGTCTACTGACCGGGTTTAGTTAGATGACCAATGCTAAAGCTTTTCCTAGATTTTTTATTAATAAAATTATTTACTTACGAAAAAAAAATTAGATGGCTTAATTTTATAAGTCAATATGTATAACAAAATGGTGATATATTAATAATTAGATTTCCTTAGCTGCTAAATTATATTTAAATTATAAGGTTATTTTTTATGTACTGAATCAGTGTTTACTAATAAATAAATATATTTCCTCCTAAACCCACAAGTAATTATGGATAAGTTAAACCTAAATTACAATTTCTTCCACAAATAACACTTAATTGGATTAATTAATATTATTTTTTTCATTAATTTATCTGAAAAGTTAAGTTTAATTAAAATTAAAAAGTTTTAGCATTTTAGATTTGATGCACTAGTGTTACAACCAAATCCCTAAAAAACACCTTATTTTGACTTTTTCAATCCTAACCAATTTCAACATGTTCAAATTTTCCGAACCCCTCAATCTCCAAACCCAACTATCTCAAATTTTTTGGACAATGTAAAATGAAAATTTTATATTATAGTACTATTTTGGAGGCACAATAAGTATCCCTCAAATCTTTTTTTATTCAATGAAGGCATCATCGATAACCCTCTCCTTTTTTTATTATAAGTGTGAATAATATTAAAAAAGGTAGATGGAAAGACTCGAACTCGAGACTTTTCTGCTCCCTATATTTTTAAAGCGTAAGAAAACTAACCATGCTACCTCTGATTAACATTATTGGTAATTTTTGTATAATTATTGCGTGACATATTTCCGGTCAATTCATGTTTTTTTTTTAACAAAATTTTAAAGTTGCAATTTATTTTTGTTACAATTATGATATTTTTATGTGAAAATTTTATCAAAATTTGAAATTTGTTTTAGGGTCAATTTTAAAGGGAAAAAAAGGGGATAAATTAAGGTTTGTTGACATAAACAATAAGGAATAATAATTTTTTACACAACTGATAAAATTAGAAGTATAAAGAATAATATTTTGCAATTCTTGTGGTTATCAGAGAAGAAGGAAGCAATAATATTAACTTTTTTTATTTCAATCAAGAATAAGATATTGTTTTTAATTTTCAATTTAGACTTTGAACATAAGTGAAACTAAAATTAGAAATTAGGATAATCTAAACAAATTAAAAGACTTAAACATAATAAAAGATTTGTGGATTAAAAATTTTCAGTGCTTCTCAATATTTTTTTCAGAGACCATGGCTAATTTTTTAGCTTTCCCTCCCCTACTCCTTCCCTCCAGCCTTAACAACATCTCTCAATAAACAAGTCTAACCAGCTTATGAGTTTTAATTTTAAGCTAATTTGTTGGCTTGGAAGATTTTCAAAGCTTATAAACACAATTTATAAGCAAAATAAACAAATAAATAAGTTGAGCAATAAGAACTTTTTATTTTGATTCTTATAAGCATTACATTTATAAGTTAGTTTGACTAAGTAATATACTGTGTTATTCTCATTTGATTTTTAAATTTTTTCATATATCTTAAATTAATTTTAAAATAACTTAGTATACTTTTTAGTTATTTTAATAATAATAATAATAATTATGCTCACATGAGTCACTTTTTACCTAATACATTAATTATTTATCAGTTACTTGTAAAAATTTTAACCAAACACATTGCTTAAATTTTTAAATATTTAATAAGGTTAAATTAATTTATAAGTACTAGGCGTTTATAAGTTAATTTTCGTAAGTTAGGTTAAACAATTTCTAAGAGAAATGGTGTTGGCCACACATGTGTTGCTGGTGGATTTGCTAACAATTTCTCTTGGTAGGCCTAGGTTAGGTGGATGGGTTTGAGTGAGCTTGGGGAATAATGGCCATGGAGAGAGGGAAATGGGAAGAGAAAGGAGAAGAGAGAGACAAAAATGGGAGAGTAAATAGAATAGGATTTAGGTTTGGAAAGGGGTTTGGGATAATCCTATCTAATTGTTTGGTTCAAGTCGAATCGCGATTATGGTTTTGGATGGGAGGGGGAACCAGGACCAAATCAAGTTTGTTTGGTTCCTCATGGTTTCAGTCATGCTTAGTTTAGTTCCAGTTTTAGTTCGTTTAAGATGGTTTTGATTTCAATTTTAAAGGTTTTGATTCCGGTTTGTATATGGTTTAGTTTGATTTGAGCAAAATTGATAGTTTTAGTTTTAATTTTTTTTTAAATTTTCAATAAAAAAAATTTCTGTTTATCAAATTTATATAGGGGAAAAGTATTAAAAGTGTATGTAAATAATGAACTAAAACTAAAATGATGTATTTTATTAAATTTAAAATTATTGTACATTTATGATATTAATACAAAATGAAACAGAACTACAAAGAATAAAAATTTTATGGATTTGAGAACATGAAAATACACATATAATTTCTTTACATATAAATTAAAAAATTATAAGAATTTAACAAAATAAAAAGTACATATAAATTTTGTTTCAAAATGGAAAATAATAAAAAATAAAAAAATTGCATAAACTTAGATAATTAAGTTGTCTACTTATACTCTTAGAGTTAAAAGAATTAAAACCCATATAATTCTCTTACTTTTTTGTTTAAAAATATCAACATTTAATATTTTATTTGTGTCCGATGCGGCCTGACTTGTGAAGTCATTATCAATGCTATCTGTTGACTGTTGCATTTTTTCGTTGGCAATATTTGCTTTACTCCAATCATTAATGCAAATTCATTTTAGAGCAACTCTTATCTAGGATTTTACCAACCACTAAATGCTCGTTTCATCGCCACAGTTGACAAAAGAGCAGCTAGAACTTCTTTCGCAAATTTTCATAACACTAAAAATTTTGATTCAGTCTACTATCAATTTCAGTAGACGTTGCTAAATATAAATCTAACTCCGCAAGAAAGATCATTTGTAACTCTTATTTTTTGCATTGTTGCATAATTTTTTAATGTCTAAAGTGCCCTTGTGAAATTATATTTTGGGATTTTTAGTTTTATGGAATGATAATTAATAGGCTTTATATAATTCATGCTTTCAATGGCAACTTCAATGAAATTAGATTCAATTTCTGTTATTTTTTTTTTCCTAGGTATTCAGGCTTTTCTGGATTCAATTTTTGAAAATTTCTTACATTTGTTGTGGGTTCGTTTTATAAATTTGATGCAGGTTTTTGGATTTTGGTGTACATATATAATGTGATAATGTGGTTTCAGTGGAGGGGTTTTGCTAAGGTTGCTGTGGGTTTCAATAGGAGGTGGCTGAGACTTCTTGTGCGTTTTGATGGAGGGGTAGAGAGAGAAAGATTTGCAGAATATGAGAGAGACAGAGGGAAAGGGCGAAGGGAGAAAGACATAATGTGAGAGAGAGATATAAGGAAGGGAGAGAGAGACAGCGTGTGATAGAGAAAGAAGCAAGAAAGAGAGAGAGAGAAAGAGGCAGAATGTATGTGTGTGAGAGAGAAATAGTGTCGACTTATATGACAGAATTAATCTTTTATTGGCTTGGCAAAAATAAATGTTCTCAAAAATCTCCATTAATACAATGCGCTATGTTTTTCAATAATATTTTTTAGGATCAATCGTGGTGTAGTAAAATGATTAATTAAATAAAAATTTGAATTAATAATAGCAAATTAATAATTAAAAAGAAATATAAATTTATAACAAAATTTTATTAATAAATTTAATAAATAAAAATTTAATTAACAAATAATCATTTATTAATTTAACTATAAAAATGTAAGAGAGAGGGAAAAAGAAATTAATTGTATAGCCTATGTTTGGTTTATAATTTTAATGGTTGTTTATTATAATATGATTACTTTGTGTAATTGATAACTGAATAAAAAAATTACGGTGTGATTATTTTTGAATTTGTTATTATATTAAAATATATTTTAATTAATAAAATTAATTTTTAGAAATTTAAAATGAATGTAAAATATATTTTATATTATAAATATATTTTACATAATAAATAGAAATATTTAAATATAAAATTTAAATGATTAGAATATTTTCTTAATAAAATAAAATTTTAGAGACTATATTATAATTTATTATTACTTTTTTAAATTTAATTTAGTTTTTTTAGCTATAATTGTGATAACTAATTAAGTTTCGACTATAAAACAAAAAAAACAAGAGTTTTAACTACAATCATAAAATTAAAAAACCTAAATATTTTAACTTCTTTTTTTTATCCCATACACCTAAAGTAAATGAAACATTAATATTGTCAGTAAAAAAAAAAATAAAAGAAGTGAATTTCTTTGACCATAGTAAATCGAGTTCTATAAATGCAATTTCTTAGGTTTATTTTTTAACATTATATTTTATATTAATAATTTTATTTAAAATAAATACAAAAGGTTTACAAAATAATGTTAAAAAATATTTAAAATTGAAAATTAAGATAAATAAGGCTAATATGCTAACCTTTTATGGCTTCTTCTTCAATGTTGTGCTGATATATAGTAAACTTATACAACATTATGGTAAGAAATTGAAGCTGTAGCTACATGAAAATATAATTATTTTTTTAATTAGAAATTACAAAAAAAAAAAAAAAAGTTCTTGCTCAATATTGTGCTTGCTTTCTAAAATTAAGCTAGTGTTAACCACATAATTCTAAGACGAAATAAAAATTACTCAACAAAAGCATTACTACAGTAACATACCACAGCTCTTCAGCAACAACATCTGGAAGGCTGAAGATCTTAGCAGCAGTGTGTCTCTTGTTTGCTGGAATTGGCTGACTTGTAGCGTTGTAAGCATCACATGTCACCTAATTCAGTGACTGAATTAGAAACTGACTTGCAGTGATACAATTATAATTTCAGTGTAGAAACTCCGCCATAAAAAATAATAAGTTTTACGATAATTATTACAATTGATTGAAATTATTGTTAAATTAATTATTATTAATAATTAATTTATAATTAATTATTAATTAATATTAAAAAATTTTAAATATACTACTAGTGATCGATTTTAAAATCAATTGTTATTAATAATAGATTAAAAAATTGATTGCTAAATCTATTTCTAATAAAAATCGAATTTAAAATCAGTTACTAACAGTAATCAATTTAGACAACTAAATTTTAAGAATTTTAAGTAATTTTTTCATTGAAAATTAAATAAAATTTTAAAATTATAATTTTATAGATATTTAAAAATAATTAAAAATAAATCAGTAAGAATAATATTGTTTAATATTTTTTATTAAAATAAATTAAATAATTCTTAATAAATTAATAACACTTATAGAATTGTAATTATAGTTACTATATTAAGAATTATAATATATTTTTTGTATAAGTAGAATTATTATTAAAATATTATTAAAATTTTAATTTATATTAATTATTGTAATACTAGAAATTGAAATTATTAGGCATTTAGTGACAGATATTTCGTCGCTAAAAGTTATTAGTGACAATGTAATATATTATAGAATTGATATCATTAAGGATTTAGCGATAATTGTTTTGTCACTAAATGTTTAGCAACGATAATTTTTGAAACCATTTATTGTTAAAATTATTAGCGACATCTCTATTTGTTGCTAAATAGTATTAATGGAGAGTTTGTAAAGATTAACTATAGGCTATTACCATTAACATGTATTATTGGCGACGAATTGTTTATCTATGGTTATAAATATATTTTTTTATTTTTATAAATAATAGATAGATTGTTAATTTTTTTTAATTTCTTATTTTAGTTAATTAATTTTTATAAATTTTATATTTAATTGAAATTAAATATAAGTAAAATTAAAAATTTTAAATTTATATTAACTCTAAAATTAAAAATTTTAAATTTATGAAAATTTTAAAATTAATTTAAATAATAAAAATATAATTATAATTAATTTTAAGAATAAAAGACAATTTGAGTAAAACCAACATTTCTCTTCATACATTTATATATAATATAAATAGATTATAGAAAATTATAGATTAATCATATTTTTTTATTTTTTACTTATTAATTCTTATTTTAGTTAATTATTTTTTATAAAATTTTATATTTAATTGAAGTTAAATATAAGTAGGATTAAGACTTTTAAATTTATATAAATTTTAAATTTATGTAAACATTAAAATTAATTTAAATAATAAAAATATAATTTAAATTAATTTAAAAAATAAAGGCCATTTTTAGAAAAACTAATATTTCCTTTCCGCATTTATATATTGCACAGATTATAGATTCCATATAGTTATATTATATAAATATATTATATATATTTATTTAAATAAATAAATAATGTTTTATAGTGAATAATTTTGTTATTATATTATGGGCATTTGCTCATTGCTAGTCTAAGTTCTGCTACAAAAGGTCAAATACAATGCAATGTATTGATTTGATGAACATGACAAATTAGATTCAAAATGGTGGTCATGTCTCCTTCCACCTCCACTCAGTTACAATCAGCAGAATGGTGTGTCCATTTCTGCTGCAGCACAAAGAAGACCAACAAGATCAATCCATCCAACCCATCAATTGACTTCAAACTGCGTCTTCGGAGACCAAATCCACTCCATAAACCTCAAATTCTCTCTCAACCAATAAAAATATCCACTACTACTAGGAATTATAGCAGGAGAAAGCAGAGTTCATGCTCAGATATCACGAGGTTGATGGATAGCCTAAGCCTCCCTATCCCACCGGACATTTACTCTTCCCTTATCAAAGAATGCACCCTCTCATGTGATTCTGATGAAGCTCTTCAGTTGCATTCTCGCCTCATTGGTCAGACTGGCCTTGAACTCTCCTCACACTTGACGCACCGTCTCCTACTTATGCTTGTATCTTGTGGGCACTTGGATACTGCCCGCAATCTGTTTGATCAAATGACGACCAGTAAAGACTTGCTTTCTTGGGCTATAATCATTATTGGTTATTTGAATAACCATCGTTATGAAGAGGTAATCGGCTTTTCCACTAAAATGTTGCTTTATTTCAATGTTTATACCAACATTCTTGAATTCCCTACATGGGTTATTGTTATAGTTTGCATCCTCAAGGCTTGTGTGTGCAGTCTGAATATGGTATTGGGGAAACAGGTTCACGGGTTGTTACTAAAATTTGGTGTTACCAATGATTTCTCTGTGAATGTTGCATTGATGGACTTGTATGGGAAATTTGGCTGTCTGGAAAGTGCTAACTTTATCTTTAATCAGCTTTGCCATCACAACACTACCGTTTGGACAGTTAAAATAGTGAACAATTGTAGAGAAGGGCGTTTCCATGAGGTAATGAAGGATTTCACGGAAATGGGAAGTGCTGGAATAAGGAGTAACAATTTTACTTTATCTAGTGTACTGAGGGCATGTGCTAGGATGGATGATGGTGGAAACTGTGGTCGACAAGTCCATGCCGTTGCCATCAAACTAGCATTGGAATCCAATACTTTTGTGCAATGTGGGTTGATTGACATGTATGGCAAATGTGGTATGGTCAGGGATGCAAAACAAGTGTTTGAGATAATCACTCATAAAACAAATGTTGCTCATTGGAATGCTATGCTTATGGCTTATGTTCGGAATGGATTGATTATTGAAGCAGTTAAGTTTCTATATCATATGGAAGCAGCTCAGGTACATATTAACGAATCACTAATCAATCATGTCAGGATTGCTTGCATCACTCCAACATCTGGAAAGCAGAACTGATGTGTTCTTGGGGTGACTTAATTATGATTCTTCACCCTTCATTTAGCTGCACCAAAAGTATCAGATAAAACAGAGGTACACCTTATACTAACTTCGTTTGCATATTTATTTTTCAGTTTCAATTAAAACATAATCAAATAGATAACGTGGAGCTAGAGAACAAGTGTGTTCAAAGTTCCAAGAAATACATAAGATTTGTAGAAGGCTTATCTAGGACAAACTGAATGCGTTCCTTCATTCCTTGTAGAGTCTTATATGTACATTAGCTGCTTGCCTAGACATTTATAATTTTTAGTAGTTAGGATTTTCTAATAATTTCTAGATCTTTTTGGCAATGGGCTAGGGTTGACAGTTGACACACCTGAGTCTTATTTCTTTTGCATTAATTAGGCCTTTATTTACAATTTCTAGATTTTTTTCTTTGCTCAAATTTGCAATTATATCAAATTCTTTTAATTTGGTTAATTATATACAATCTCTTAAAGTAGTTTCTTAGCCAATTTTGAGAGGGTATATGCTAAAACTCTTAATTGATAATATGATATATATTTTACTCAAAATTCATTTTGCTTTGACATTTGATATAGTATATTTGAATGCATAATCTTGCAGAAATGTGTTAACTATATTTAAAAGAATTATTAAGTAATTTTTGAAGCTCAAAAGTTTTTAACTTTTCATTGCAAAAATAAGACTTTTCGCTCTATTTTCTCTCTATCCCCTCTCCCTCCCCTTGCCTTCGGCATGTTTATATAAAATATTTTATCAATAAAATTAATGTTGTTTTTGCAATTTGAGAGTTTATTGCATGTGCTCCTTCGAATTTTGCTGCAATTAAAAAAAAAAGGGTTGCATATATAATTAATAAAATTAAAAAGATCGGTCATAATTGCAAAATTCAGAAAATATTTGACTTTTTCAAAGCATTAATCCATAAAATGATGATATGCACTTGTACAATGAATATTTAGACTTAGAATTATGGCTATTAAAATTCATATATATATATATATATAAGGCTAAAATTTAAAAAAGGGCAACTTATTTTTCTAAAGTAGGGATTAAGAATTCTATTATTAAGGGATAACTACATTTATAGTATAATTAAAAGTTTTTTTACACAATAAAGTTTTAAAACTTATACAACTGCTTACTGTTAGTATTATCCTATGTTATTCTTTTGATCATTAAGTATTATTCTTTGTTTATCTTTTTTGACAGAGAACACACACAGAAGACAGGAACAACACACACCCTCAATGGTAGTACTATCGTTTTTAGTATACTTATGGATTCGGTTTGTCAAATACTAAAAAGAAAATATTATATCAATATAAAAATTTTAAGGAATTATTCTCTCCTTTTTATTTTTATGGCAAGGGAAGGAGTAGGATAAGGCTTGCCATTAAACGCCCTTATGGATATGTGATATAATGTGAAAAGCAGAACATGGAATATCTTGAATTTAGTGGATTACTGTTATCATGCTGTAAGCATCAATCTATGAATATCTGAAAATTGACAGTGACTACTGGATTATTACTGCATACAAAAATGGAATCCTTATCCATTTTTTGTTGATGAGTAATTTGTTTACACTCATCTCTATATTCTAAGGAAAGCAGGCAAAATAAAATAAATAATAAAATCGCAGCAGCAGAAGAGAATAATCACTACAATTCACTCAAATGCATTCCAGAATCCCGAGCACAGTTTTCTTTAGAACATGCAACAGTTCATCTCTGCCAATCCCTCAAAAATTTTGCTATCTTCTTATAAGAATCATAAAACTGGCAAATCACCAGGACTCATCTCTATATTCCTTAGAATCCATATGTTTGGTGGAAAAAAGCATCACAGGGAGGTGTGATATTAGATTTAGATAGTGGTCCCTTGTGCATTAATGGATTCCAAAAAGGACTTATTCATTTAAGCATTTTGCCTCCACATATTATTTGATCCAACAACGAAAAATCCTTTTTTTTTTTTTTTTTTTTTTTTTTTTTTTTTTAACATGGGCTTATTAGGAAAAACTTAGCATAGTTATTGGTAACTAAAACCAAGCCAATAGGCCTCTCCCACGTACTCAACTTAAGCAATATTATGTTAAGTGAAAAAATTTGAAAGACCAAGGCTAAGAATTGGGAGAACAAAATAGCCCATTGGAAATCAGAAAGCCACAGGGGAGATAATGAAAGCGGCTGAAGAAACCACGCTAATGCCATAGGAACCTTGCAACCTATTAGCAAAAATAACGCAAAAAACAGCAATACCACAGAAGCGCAACAGCAAGAAGGAAAAGTCTTGTGCTACAATGGGATGAGAGGAGAAGTGTTTTGGTTATACATATATATATTTTGATATAATTGCTTCAATTGAGATTTGAACTCAATAACTTATAGTCCTAGAGATAATTTTAATACCATTGAATTAAAACTTATTAATTATAATTTAGTATAAATTACCACAGGGAGGGGTGATAAAGATTTAGATAGTGGTCCCTTGTGCATTAATGGATTCCAAAAAGGACTTAATTCATTTGAGCATTTTGCCTCCACATATTATTTGATCCAATAAGGAAAAATCTTTTTTTTTTTTTTTTTTTTTTTTTTTTTTTTTTAAATCATGGCTTTATTAATGAAATTAAAATTTAAGAAAAACTTAGTGTAGGTATTGCTAACTAAAATCAAGCCAATAGACCTCTCCCGTATACTCAACTTAAGCAACATTGTGTTAAGTGAAAAAATGGGAAAACCAAGGCCTTAATCCTATTGAATTGCAACTTATTAATTATAATTTAGTATAAATTACCACATTTATATAGGTCTCTCTTTTTCTGAAAAACGAATTTAATAGTTCTTCGCATTTAATTTCCTGGGTGGTTTTGGCCTTATGTTAAAACAATAGTGATTGAACAGTTAAATGGATGTAAGAAGACAAAATTACTCAAATATATTATATATTTACAAAACGTTAGAATAATAATAAAAATAAAAATAAAAGAAAGAAAACATACCCTTTAGCAGCTCATAGCGTAGCTAGGGAAGCTTTATTATATATTAATCTCATTTTATGATCTAAATATTGAATTTTTTTTATAATACTTTTAGGATTAATGTCCCATCATGTTTTTTCACTTAAGGGAAGATTTATTGATCTGAAAATAATTTGTATTTCCAGTTTGAACCTTCCATATAAAGTTTTTCATGGTTATGATTATTAATAATAAAATTTTACGTTATAATAATAAAATTTTACATTGGAAGAAATAAAAATAAAAGAAAGAAAACTTACCCTTTGTAGACTAAAGAGGACTACGGCCCTAAAAAAACAATTTTGTTTTTTGATAAATTAAAAAAAAAATTCTTTTTATGTGTAAAAGTTAAGATTATATGATAAATTTGTCTGCTTTTATTCTTTCCAAAATATCTATTTTAATGAGATGTTCATTTATAAATTTATAAAATTTTATTTGTTCAAAATTTTTTTTTACTTGTATGTACTCTTGGAAAAAATTTCATAATATTTATATTTGTAATAACTAATTAATAACTATTAATCTCATAAAATCTAATAATTATCATTTGATATTTTACATTAAATAAATTCTCCAATTTTAAATAGAAAATTTTCATATTAAATACATGTACATCAATAAATAAATTTTTTTAATTTTTTTAAAAAAATTTTAATTGTACCTGAAATTATTATGAGCAAAATTTCAAATAAAAATATATTAAAAATACAGAGAAATTTTTGTTTAAATTCAATCCATTATAAATTAAGATAAAAATATATAAAATTTATATATTTAAAAAATAAATCTGATCATATATTTTTTGTGTTGAGTACATTATGAATTAGATTTGGGAAGAAAAATCCTAAAAATATAATTTCTTTATAAATTATTAATGATGATGATGGGCCAAAATAAACCTTCTATAGCCCCACCACTGTTTGCATTATCCTCACTATCACCTACCCATCTTGAATGCTACTTTGAATATCAACAGAATATGGAATAAGTTATGACACAAAAATCATGAATCAAGTGCATCAAGAAAATTAAAAAAAAAAAAAAAGATTGAAGCCACCCAGAGTTTTAAAAAAAATGTCAAGTTTTGAACTATTAAAGTGTCACTCCTAATTGAGCATGCCCTCCCAAACTTCATCCAAACAAGCAGTAAATGGATTCCAAAATTATCATTAATAATTTGATTGTTTGGTTGTTTCATGATCCACGTGTTATTTGCCAAAAATCCAATTGTTGGGATTTTGACAGTGGTCCCCTTGTACATAAATGGATTCCTAGGAATCCTGTTTTGATTTTTATATGTGGAGATTGCTAGTTATATCTGATGCATATATTTTATAATTTTATAATTTTTTTATATATATTTTATCTATTTTCATCTCTAATAATTAAATAAAACAATAGTAAACATGTCATAAAGAATTGTACCCCACTAAATTTTTGCTGTTACTTTGCGAATTTGGGTATTATGTCTATGCGCAGGGAAAAGGAATATTTGATGATGTGGCATTTGAATGATAGAAACAGCCAAACTAAAACGTAGAAGAAATAGGAAACTTTCCTTAGCTTCTAATTTTAAGTAGCTCCCCAAAGCTAACTCTTTACTTCTTAGTTCACATCCTTCTTGTTGACAAAGGTAACGACATGGATGCTTTTTCTTCCTCTTTCCTCTATTATGTGCAAACTTCAAAGCTCTTTCTCACCCCTAAGATCGAAAAATTATATGATGTAATTGATGTATATTGCAACTGTTGTTTGTGATGGATTCCTCGTACATGCAATAGTTATAATAAACTGTTGTTGTATATAGAAATAAATCAAAATATCTTATTTTAAATAGGAAATACATCTAAAGATTTAAATTAATACAAATAATATTTTAGAGTATTAAATAAACTAAAAAATATGAATAAATCTACCTAAAAAAATACAAAATTCAATTAGAAATAAAAATTCTTATCTAAGTAAGACTTTAAGCTCCTTGCAAGATTTCGCATAGTGTCATAATATTATTTACACAATATAGAAAGATACTTTTTCACCTGTAACTACTAGCATTAATGTGACGACTCATTGTTTGAATTAAAAATAAATTTTTAAATTTGAATGGAAAAACTGTTATATTACAATACATGGATATCAATAAATAAATTCTTTAAAATTTTTACTTAATTTTAATTGTATAATATGAGTAAAATTTTAAAGAAAAATATATTAAAAATATAATTTCATTATAAATTAATAATGATCGTGCTTGACCTAAATAAACCTCCTAGCCCTAACACTGTCTGCATTATCCTCACTGTCACGTACCCATCTTGAATGCTACTTCGAATTAACCCATCAAGATTCGACTGGTTCATCCAAGCAAGCTCTAAACGGATTCCAAAATTATCATAAAGAATTTGATTTGCTTGGGTTTGTATCTGTGTCCACACATTATTTGCCAAAAATCGAAGGAGTGTGGTTGGGATTTTGATAGTGGTCCCCTTGAGCATTAATGGATTCCTATGAATTGACCCATGATTGCCTTTGGTCATTCAATCTACAATTTCTGTAGAGTTGACAAATGGGTAAGGTCTGGTCATTTTAGATTGCGGTTCATTTGAATTATTCATTGCACTCACACACACACACACGCATAAAATTCTGAGTAAATTTGAGAATTTCGGCGCAAGTTTTTAAAGGTAGGGGTAAGATTTTTTAAAATAATTAAGACATATAGACTTATTTGAGAGGGAGATTTTATGAAAAAGAAAAGATCTTTCAATGTTTTTGAAAGTTTTTATAAATTAAATGTTAATTATTTTCAATTTTTATCTTCCTTTGCCTTTAATTCAAACAATATAAGGTTACAGCAATATGAAAAAAAATTTATTTTTTCTTTTATTATTTTATTTTAAAAAAAATTTCACCTTACCTCCTTATAATTCTTCAAATCAAATATTATTTTTTTCCTTTTCTGAAATTATAATTTTATTCACTTAATTTTCAGTCTAAAATTTAAATTTATTCAATCAATTCGAACGA
>NW_026615002.1:0-63547 GCF_030052815.1 Hevea brasiliensis
TTAGCGATTCTTGAACCGATGGAAACCTAAGACATAGTAGAACATTTCATATGAAGAAATTTAGACCAAATTATGAACTTAACTTGATCAAATTACTGATCAAAGTTGGATCAAAATCTACCAGAACCCAAGATACCAGTATGAACAGTGCACGTGAATAGTAAACTTCTTTTGGCCGTAACTTGAGCTACAAAACTCCGATTGAGGTGATCCAAAAATGAGAATACACTTAAGACGATAAGGAACCTTTTCTATGAAGGAAGTTTTGTCAAATTCCAACAGTAGATCGACCAATGGAACAGTGCAACTTCGGAGCACAAAACCGAAAATTGGCAATTTTGCCAAAATGACCTAAGCTTTGAGAAAATGACCAAAACCAACAAGTTTAATGACCAAAATGTGGTATGTGGGTGAAGTTGGAGTTCCCATACCTACTAAGTCTTAGAAAGTCAACTATTTGACTTGAATAGTGCAGTGAATAGTAACCCGAAACACAAAAACTTTGAGAACGTCGAATTTTACGCAATGGAGCTAGTTAAAGTGAAGTTAAATTTATTTTTGGACTTATGTTAAGTTATGGTACTGAAACACTATGAAATTGTGTGTTTCAAATGAAAAGACTTGAAGTTTCGGAGAGACTGAGTCAAGGCCTAGAGGCGACTCCAGTCAGGTTTGTGCACAATAAATCCTATTTAAGCATTTTACCCTTGAAAAATTGATTTAGCATGCAGTATGAATTTATGAACTTTTGTGTTGCCACCTTGTGATCAAATTGTAACTTTGGAAATTAATTTGATTTTTGTATGCAATATTTGAATGAAATGTTTGAAATGGATTTTATGTTCACACTTAGCATGACAGTATCACATTTCCTCCTCCATTTATGGGGTTGAGATCGTTTATTTTCCTCCCTCTCTGGCTTGCCAATTGAGGTTGTAGACCGGATGAGTACTCATTAGCTAGCTAGCCACCTCCCTCATTGATTTCGATTAATGGGGTTGTAGATTGCTTTGTCGTGGTGTACAACGCGGCATTGATCGGAAATTTTGTGTCATGGCTTAAGTTGTGTATGACTTGGCAACACTGTGTTTATGAAATTTTTTGACTAAACTGTGTTTAATATATTATTTGACAAAATGAGTTGTTATGAGCTTTGATATTTGTGAAATGTGATTGTGAAGTATTCAAATTATGTTTCATCAATAAATGATTTATGTATCGCATTTTGAATTTTTATTGTGCACCACTGAGTATGTTTATACTCAGCGATAGTTTAATTTATCGCGCAGATAAGAGCAAGGAGAAAGCAAGAGAGTGAGTCATGGATTGACAAGAACTTCTTGATCCCTTTTGTACGGGTATTGTTTTATACCCTTATGGTTATTTTGATGTAAGTAGTGTAATGTCATAAGTATCAATGTAAATTGAGCAGTTGTAAATAAATTGTAATAATATTATTTTAGATTTTCTTCTGTAAATTTAATATTTGTATATATGAATTTCCTGCGTTATGTTTTGTGAATGGATTTATTAAATATTCTGAGTTGACAAATTTGATTTGGATTGTGGATTTGTTTTGGAATGAATTGATTTGAGTTGAATTATGAATTATTGGAGGTTGGGAGTTGTGGAAAACTTTTGGAAGTGCTTTTTACAGGTCTTTGAAGAACTGGGTTCTCAAAATACAGAGGGAACTCTGTCAAAATTTTTATAAAATTTGTGGCAAAATTTAAATGGACAAAAATTTTTACTAGTCCTTAAGCTTTGAATAAATGGTTTTTAATTCCTACCAAAATGCTCACCACTTCCAAAATGTAAGAAAATTGTTTCAAAATCCCTTGTAGGGTACTTAATGAGTTATCGGTAGGTGAAGTTCGGTAGTTCATTAAGTATTCTACGGGATCATATTATGCCTTACGGAGGGGTAAGGTGTGACACTCAGCGATAGCTTCTTTATGCTGTCGCAAGTAAGGGAAAGGAGAAGGCTGCCGAGTGGGAGACTTGGAAGCAGCATTTTGGTATTGATTGTGGGTATTTACGTTAGGTATAGCCTTATGATTCATTTGGATGTATTTTGTACCTATATGTATAGATGTACAGACATTGAGCAATTTGTGTTAAAAAGTACTACATTACTAATTTTGAGTTTGTAAATATTTGTATTTTATTTTGAGACTTATAAAAATGTAACTTTTGTAATATTTAGTCTATCATTATTTCCAATGAATGTTTATATGGAATTTTAACTATTCTCATGCAGTTTTCCGCAAAAGAATTGATAAGATAAAAAGCTATGATTTGTTTTAAAATCCTTTGTAACATAACTAATGGGTTATCGGTAGGTGGAGTTTGGTAATTTATTAGGTATGCTATGGGAACATGTCATGCCTTACCCGGGATAAGGTGTGACGGTACATCTATCTTCTCTACTTATATGACATGTGGAGGAACTGATCTTTTAGAAACTCAATCCATCTCCTCTGTCTCAGGTTGAGCTCCTTCTGGGTTGGCAAATACTTAAAACTTTTGTGATCCGTATAGATGTAACACTTTTCACCATATATATCACACCCTACCCCTCTGTAAGGCATAACATGATCCCGTAGTATACCTAATGAATTACCAACTTCGTCTATTGATAACCCATTAAATACACTATAAGGGATTTTAAAACTTTTCTTACTTCTTTTTTACAGTGGTGAGCACTATTTATAAGTGTTAAAATTTTTTTTGAACTGAAGTGAAACAGCTAACACATTTGAATTATTAGTAATTTCTGTAAAAATTTTGGTGCCATCTGTATTTTAAATAAAACAGTTCTTCAAAAACCTGTAAAAAACACTTCAAATATATTTCTCAATCTCAAACTCCAACATTTAATCAACACAATATGTTTCTCAATATTTGTCAACTCAAATCCACAATAATTTTTCAATATTTTCAAAGGCTGAGATAAAAGAAATATATCACAATATTTATAAACCAAAATAATTTACAATTTATTTTACAACTTCAATGTACAATTTTAATTTACAACTGCTCAAAATCAAGAACACTATATACATACAGTGAACATACATTACAATACAAAATGCAGAATATGGTATACTCAATGTACCCGATGAACTCTCACTGAAGCACTAGTAGCCTAGTCTGCTGCCTTATCAGTCTGTCTACCTGCGACAGCAGTGAAAAGCTATCGCTGAGACAATGTCTCAGTGATGCACAACATTAACCAAATATAACTTTAAATCACAAATCATAAGTCATATAAATAGTAGATACTTAAAACCATAGTTAAATTCAAAGACAATAAATGTCATAAAGAATTTAAACTCCATTTCACAATATCACAATGAATATCAATAATCACACACACAGCTTAATCATGTTTCAAAGTTCAATTCATCCCAAAAGTCGATGGCTAGTGAGGAATAACATAGCTAGCTAGCAATAATATGAGTACTCATTCTATTCGTCCTCAACAGGCACACACCTCAACACTTTAGCCAGAGAGGAAATTCAATTCATCCCACTAGACAAGCTAGCGAAGAATTCAATCAATATATATGATAGCCGTGGTTTCAAACCATTTACAATGCTTTTCAATCAATAACTATCCATCAAATATCATTCAAACAATTTTTTACAATTTAAAACAATAATATACAAATAGTCATAATTTATTTCAATTGAAAAATTCAAAAGAAATAACTATTGTGCACAAACCTCTGATAACTGTCTCTTGGCCCTGACTCAGTGTTTCTTTCCCCTTCCCTGAGTGTTTGCTAACTGAAACACACAATTTGAAGTATTTCAGTACTCATTTAAACCGTCTCTAAGAATAAAACTTAATACTTAATTTATTGAATTCTATTATTTCCTTAGTCAACCTAAGATATCGACCCTCGATGCAGTTTAGGTGAATTAGGTTTTAATGTTAACAATATGTCACATTTGTAGTCTTTTAATATTGGTAGATATTACCAAATTCATTTCCATGTATATTACATTTTATTGCAATTTGTCGGATTCTGGTATACTAATTTGACCTAACTAGATGACCTAGTTCTCTCAATTTTTGGGTTTCGGTCCAAACTACAAACTTATAGGTCTATGTCTTATTGTACTCGGGGTAAAATTTCAGGTCATTCTAAGTTATGTAGACTAAGTTATACTCAATCTACCAATGCTGGTCAGAATGTATCAAAATGGTCATTTTAGGTCATTTTTAGGTCACTTTTGGTTCGGCCAGTTTTTGGACCTGAATTTGTGCAAGCTATTTAGCTTGGTTCTGGCTATTTCTGGGCTTTGGTGTCTTCATAAGAATTGTAGATATATATCTCAACTATTCATGGTAAAAATTTCAGGTCAATGGGACCTGTTTTGAGTGACTTATGGCCAAAATACTAACTGCTGCCCAAATGGTCAATTTTCAGGCTTTCAAAGCACTAATCCGGATTTGGTCATTTTTCAAGTCACCTTCCAAGCAGAATTTTGGTAATATTCCTTCATGAAAGTTGACATATTTTGTGCCTAGTTTCACCTCCAATTGGTCTCATACCAATTGGAGTTACACACTTAAGATTCTAAGACAAAACACACACTGCCCTGCTACACACTCTTCATCACATACCAAAGGAAACATTCAACACTTACCAAGTTACACATCAATGCCAATTCTAGTTTGACATAAACACATTTTACTTCACATTGTTGGTCATCTTGGCAGCTTGTAACCACACTCAATATGCATATTATATTACAGAATTTTCCAAGTCCAAGTACAAATAATTTAACCACTTAACATAGCTCATTTACATGTCCAAACTCAAACCTTTATACACGTATACATGCTACCATAACAAGCACCATAATTCAACAATATAATTCCATAAACTAAACCATGAAACAACATATTTTGATTTACACTTTAATTTGCCGATTGTACATCTCTTTCAATTAGCTTTCAAGCTTCCAAAATCAAGTGTACTATCACATACATCTAGTATACATTATCCAATTTATTCCTACACACATAAATACTTATATCAACACTTTAATCTACCATTTACATGCAAGGATAAATTACTCTTATTGAAGTTCCATGGCTTCCAAAAATGTACCTCTTCCTTAACTCATCAAACTTCAAAAATCCTTTCACAATTCAACTACCCATAACATCCATTCAAGGTTTAATGAAACAATAATAAAAAAATACATACTTACTACTTTTGAAATTCTTCAAAACCTCACCAAAACTTGATTTTCTTGCTGCCTATCTACTACCCAAGTTGTGTAGAACAATTTTAGTGAAGGAATATGTAAGGAAATTTGGATGAATTCGGCCATGGAGGTTTCCTTTCAAAAGCACTTCGGCTGGTTTTGGGAGGTTGGAGAAGATGAAGTATATTCTGTCCATAGGTTGATTATATGCCCACTTAATGGAGTTAGTGGACCACTATCACCCATTTTAAGGTTTGTTTATTCTAAGGTTTCCATATTCTCACATTTAACTCCTATCTTTTGCTATTTAATTTATGTACCATCAATTTAATTTTTCATGACATTTTCCAAGTGTAATATCATTTATTTTTAATGGACATTTAGGTCAAAAGACAACTTGGGGTGTCAATTGGCCACAATACTCCTGTTTGGGTTGTATTCTGGATTTTTCGGTAACACCGAGTTTTGTCGTTTTCTCGATTTTTCGTTTCTCTTTGTACTAATTAATTAATTTTTCTTTGATATTTCTTATGATATTTATGCTTCAATAGATGTTTATTTAAGTCTTAAAAATACTTTCTAGGGTTCCCCGCGGTCCAAGGCTAGTCAACGGTCCACGTCGCAACTTTCCGGTGCGGTCACCCATTGCTAAGGTTCTCAACTCATTTAACTTGGTTACATTTCATTACTATTATTTTTCCTTTGTTTTTTTTTTGTATTTCCTTTTCTTGTATTTCGTTATTTTATGTCTCCTCATCCATATCTAAGTGTAGTTCTAGGCATCCTAGTTGTCCGGAAAAACACCGATCACTGGAACAGTAGAACGCACTACTGAACATAGGGGTGTTACAATTCTCCCCCCCTTAAAATAAATTTCATCTCAAAATTTTACCTGGCATCAGTCTCTGAACAGCTGTGGGTGTTGTCTTCTCATATCCTCTTCACATTCCCAAGTAGCTTCCTGGCCTGAATGATGGTTCTACAGCACTTTAACTAGGTGTATCTGTTTATTCCTCAACTGCTTCACCTCATATGCCAGAATTTCTATGGGTTCTTCCTCATATGAGAGGTCTGGATTTACTTCAATCTCTTCAACTGATAATACATGAGATGGGTCAGATCTGTACCTCCTTAACATGGACACATGAAAGACACTGTGTATCCTTTCTAGCTCTGGAGGTAATGCCAACCGATATGCCAAAGGACCCACTCTCTCTAGAACCTCATATGGTCCGATGAAACGAGGACTCAGTTTCCCCTTTTTGCCAAATCTCATAATCATCTTCCAAGGAGAAACTTTGAGGAATACTTTATCACCCACTGCATATTCAATATCTCTTCTCTTCAGATCAACATAGGAATTCTGACGGTCTGATGCAGCCTTGAGTCGATCTCTGATCAATCTGATCTTTTCCTCTGTCTGCTGAACAATTTCTAGCCCAATCATTTTCCTTTCACCTAGTTCATCCCAACATAGGGGAGTTCTGCACTTCCTGCCATATAAAGCTTCATATGGAGGCATCCCAATGCTTGATTGGTAGCTGTTGTTATAAGCAAACTCAATCAAAGGCAAGTGTGTATCCCAACTACCTTCAAACTCAATCACACAAGCCTATAGCATATCCTCCAATATCTGAATTACCCTCTCAGAATAGCCATCATGCATGGGTGGAATGTCAGGTCAAGTTCAATCTAGTTCCTAGGGCTCTCTGAAGACTACCCCAGAATCTAAAAGTGAACCTAGGATCTCTGTTAGATACAATCGATACTGACACTCCATGCAATTTTACAATTTCATATATGTAAAATCTGGCCAATCTTTCCAGGCTATAGTCCATCCGGAGTGGCAAAAAGTGAGCAGACTTAGTCAGTGTATCAACTACAATCCATACTGCATCATGACTATTCTGTGTCCTCGAAAGTCCCATAACAAAATCCATAGTTATTCATTCCCATTTCCACTCTGGAACTGGCAATGGATGTAACAAACCAGCTGGAACTTGATGTTCTACCTTTACTTGCTGACAAGTTAGGCATTTGAAAACAAATTCAGCTATATCCCTCTTCATACCCATCCACCAGTAATGCTCTTTCAGCCCTCTGTACATTTTGGTTCCACCAGGGTGCATAGCAAAAGGAGACTCATGTGCTTCCTTCATAATGATCTGTCTCAATTCAACATCATTAGGAACGCATATTCTACCCTGATATAGCAATAAACCGCCATCTTTCACAGAGAATTTAGGTTTCTTGCCTTGCTGGACTTCTTTCAGTAGCTTCTGATATTTTTCATCATTCTGAGTAGCCATTCTGATCTGATCAATCAACACTGGCTGTACATGCCATGTAACTACTGTTTGTCCCTCATCATCAATCTCTAAACTGGCATGCTGTGCTTTCAACTCATGTACCATGGACAAAGGAGAAACTCTGAGACTTGCCATAGTCTTACGACTTAAGGCGTCAGCCACCACATTTGCTTTCCTTGGCTGATAGTCTATTAAGCAGTCATAGTCTTTAATCAGTTCTAACCATCTCGTCTACCTCAAGTTCAATTCCTTCTGGGTGCCTAAGTACTTCAAGCTCTTGTGATATGTGTAAATGTAGCATTTCTCTCCATACAAATAGTGTCTCCAGATCTTCAAAGCAAAAACAATAGCTGCTAGCTCCAAATCATGTGTTGGATAGTTCCTCTCATGCGGTTTCAGCTAGCGTGATGCATAAGCAATGACATTCCGATCTTGCATCAGTACACAGCCTAACCCATTATGAGAAGCATCAATATAAACTGTGTATTCTTTACCCGGAGTAGGTAAAGTAAGGACTGGAGCTTTAGCCAAACACCTCTTCAACTCATCAAAACTCTGTTGGCATTTATCTGTCCACTGAAATTTTACATCTTTCTGAAGCAGCTTGGTCAGTGGAGAAGCTAACATAGAAAACCCTTTCACAAACTGACAGTAATATCCAGCTAAACCTAGAAAACTACGAATTTCTGTGATATTCCTGGGTGGCTTCCAATTAAGGATAGCTTCTACTTTGCTGGAATCTACCTTGATCCCTTCAGCTGACACAACATGTCCCAAAAAGGAGATTTCTTTCAGCCAAAATTCACATTTCGACAATTTAGCGTATAACTGTTTCTCCCTTAAGGTCTGCAGTACAATCCGCAGATGTCAGTCACGCTCCTCTGCATTCCTCAAATATATCAAAATATCATCAATAAACACCACCACAAATTGGTCGAGATGTGGTCTGAAGATAGTGTTCATCAGATCCATAAAAGCAGCTGGAGCATTAGTTAACCCGAATGGCATTACTAGAAACTCATAGTGGCCATATCAAGTTCTAAAAGCAGTCTTTGGAATACTCTGCTCTTGCACTTTCAACTGATAATAACCCGATTGCAAATCAATTTTGGAGAATATAGCTACACCCTTCAACTGATCAAACAGATCATCAATGTGAGGCAATGGATACCTATTCTTTATTGTCACCTTATTCAATTGCCAGTAGTCAATATATAAGCGAAGAGTGCCATCCTTCTTCTTAACAAACAATACTGGCGCTCCCCAAGGTGACACACTAGGGTGGATGAAGCCCTTTTCAAGTAGTTCTTGCAATTGTATCTTCAACTCCTTCAACTCTGCTGGTGCCATTCTGTATGGTGTTATGGAGATTGGATCCACACCAGGCATAACATTAATTTCAAACTGCACTTCTCTCTCCGGAGGTAATCCTGGCAATTCATCAGGAAATACATCTGAAAAGTCATATACTGTAGGGATGTCCCTCAATGCTGGACTCCCCACTTGGGTGTCTACCACATGTGCCAAGTATGCTTCACACCCCTTTCTAATCATTTTTCTGTCTAGTATAGCCGAAATGATGTTTGATGGCAATAGCTGCCTCTCCCCATGTATGACCACATCACTATACTGAGGGAGACCAAAAGTGACTGTCTTCAGCCTACAGTCAATCATAGCGATCAGCCTGGCTAACCAATCAATGCCCAAGATGATATCATAATCTCTGAAGGGCATTTCAATGAAATCAGATAGAAAAGTATGTCCTTGGATCACCAAAGGACAATCCCTATACATTCTATTAACCCTGACCTCTTGTCCTAACGGACTTGTTACTAGCACCTCAAAGTCCATTTTTGTACATGGAACAACAATGCAATCAATGATGCTAGCACTCACATAAGAATGGGTAGAACCTAGATCAAATAACACAAATACATTTTGATTAAAAGTTGAGAAGGTACCAGCTACAACATCAGATGTCTCGGCCTCTTCTCTCTGTCTCATTGCATAGATTCTGACTGGAGCACTGCCTTGCTCTTATTGATTCACTGTGCCTTGGCTGCCTGCTGGGTTACCTCTACCCCTACCTCTACCTCTGCTGGGTGGTTGTGAACCTCTGGTGACAGGGCTCTGAACTGACCCTTCTGCAATAGTAGGAGGTGGTCCAACTCTGCGAGTACTGGTGCAGTCCTTGGCAAAGTGCCCTGTGCGTCCACAGTTATAACAGGCTCCAATAGCTTTGTAGCATACCCCACCATGATTTCTTCCACAAGTTTCACATTGGCGGGGAGGGTAGGAACTTCTGGTACTCTGCTGACCAGATAGAGGAGGTTTCTGTCCTGAATATCTTCCCCTACCAGACTTCTTACCACCTCTGTTGTGTCCCCCATGGTTCTTCCTCTTTCCAGTAGGACCACTGGAACTCTGTTCTACTGACTTTCCCTCTTTTTCTAACTTCTCTGATTTCTTTTTCTCAGGGGCCACTTTAGATTCAATTCTTTCTAACTCTAGTGCTTGAGAAACAAGTTCAGAGAAGTTAGTGTGTTCGAATCCGACCACTTGTAATCTGATACTGGGCTTCAAGCCTGTTTCAAACCTCTTGCATCTCTCGCTGCTGGTAGCAAGTAGACTTACTACATAATGGCTCAGGCGGAAAAATTCCTTTTCATATTCAGCCACCAATCTATTCCCCTGTTTCAGACTTAGAAACTCTTGCAGCTTCTGGTCCACATAAGTATCAGGGACATATTTTTGTCTGAACTCTCATAGAAAATCATTCTATGTTAGCACTGAAGGTTCTACCAGACTGTGGGGAATGGTTTTCCACTAGTCATATGCATCCCCTCAGAAAGCGAGATCTTGAATATTCAAATCTGAGCTCCTCTGTACAATGTAGCTTCTTGAATACCCTATCCATTCTCTCTAACCATTATTCTGTCTCTAGAGGATCTACTGTCCCCTTAAACTCAGTAGCCCCATATTTCATTAATTTGTCATACTACCTAGCAGAAGACTGTGGTTGTACCACTGGTGTCTGTAGTGGGACTTGAGTAGGCATGTTACCAGCCATCTGTTGGAACATTGCAGCCATTTGCTAAGCGAACTGAGCAAGAAACTACGGTATTGAGGGGGCTAGTGTTGCTGATCCACTGACATTGTGTAAGGTTGGGGCATCCCCTTATACCTCAGCCTCTATTGGTTGATCGACTGAATGATCACCCTCTTCCATAGTCAATTCGAGGATCTTAGACCTCCTGAACAAATAACACAAGGAGATTTTCTCCTGTTAGTGCATATTTATAATGTAATGTACTGTATGTATCAAACAATGACATTGAGCAGTTGTACTATGAAGAAAGAATATTCAAATTATAAGTGAAAACAGAATTTAAGAACTAGCTCTGATACCACTTAAACATGTCACACCCTACCCCTCTGTAAGGCATAATATGATCCCATAGTATACCAAATGAATTACCAACTTCGTCTACTAATAACCCATTAAATACACTACAAGGGATTTTAAAACTTTTCTTACTTCTTTTTTACAATGGTGAGCACTATTTACAGGTGTTAAAAATTTTTTTGAACTGAAGTGAAACAGCTAACACATTTGAATTATTAGTAATTTCGATAAAAATTTTGGCGGAGTGCCATCTATATTTTGAATAAAACAGTTCTTCAAAAACCTGTAAAAAGCACTTCAAATATATTTCTCAATCTCAAACTCCAACATTTAATCAGCATAATATGTTTCTCAACATTTGTCAACTCAAATCCACAATAATTTTTCAGTATTTTCAAAGGCTGAGATAAAAGAAATATATCAAAATATTTATAAACCAAAATAATTTACAATTTATTTTACAACTTCAATGTACAATTTTAATTTATAACCGCTTAAATCCAAGAACACTATATATATACAGTAAACATACATTACAATACAAAATGCAGAATATTGTATACTCAATATACCCGATGAACTCTCACTGAAGCACTAGCAGCCTAGTCTGTCGATCTGTCTACTGCGACATGAAAGCTATCGCATCACAGACAATGTCTCAGTGGTGCACAACATTAACCAAATACAACTTTAAATCACAAATCATAAGTCATATAAATAGTGGATACTTAAAACCAAAGTTAAATTCAAAGACAATAAATGTCATAAAGAATTTAAACTCCATTTCACAATATCACAATGAATATCAATAAATCACACACACAGCTTCATCATGTTCCAAAGTTCAATTCGTCCCAAAAGCCGATGGCTAATGAGGAATTCAATTCATCCCAAAAGCCGATGGCTAGTGAGGAATAACATAGCTAGCTAGCAATAATATGAGTACTCATTCTATTCGTCCTCAATAGGCACACACCTCAACACTTCAACCAGAGAGGGAATTCAATTCATCCCAAAAGACAAGCTAGCGAGGAATTCAATCAATATACATGATAGCTGTGGTTTCAAACCATTTACAATGCTTTTCAATCAATAAGTATCCATCAAATATCATTCAAATAATTTTTTACAATTTAAAACAATAATATACAAATAGTCATAATTTATTTCAATTGAAAAATTCAAAAGAAATAACTATTGTGCACAAACCTTTGATAACTATCTCTTGGCCCTGACTCAGTGTTTCCTTCCCCTTCCCTAAGTCTTTGCTAACTGAGACACACAATTTGAAGTGTTTCAGTACTCATTTAAACCGTCTTTAAGAATAAAACTTAATACTTAATTTATTGAATTCTATTATTACCTTAGTCAACCTAAGATATTGACCCTCGATGCAGTCTAGGTGAATTAAGTTTTAATGTTACCAATATGTCACATTTGTAGTCTTTTAGTATTGGTACATGTTACCAAATTCATTTCCATGTATATTGCGTTTTATTGTAATTTGTTGGATTCCGGTATACTAATTTGACCTAACCGGATGACCTAGTTTCCTCAGTTTTCGGGTTTCGGTCCAAACTAAAAAATTGTAGGTCTATGTCTTATTGCAAACAGGGCAAAATTTTAGGTCATTCTGAGTTATGTAGACCAAGTTATGGTCAATCTACCAATGCTGGTCAGAATGTATCAAAATGGTCATTTTAGGTCATTTTTAGGGCACTTTTGGTTCGGCCAGTTTTTGGATCTGAATTTGTGCAAGCTATTTGGCTTGGTTCTGGCCATTTTTGGGCTTTGGTGTCTTCATAAGAATTGTAGATATATGTCTCAACTATTCATGATAAAAATTTCAGGTCAATTGGACCTGTTTTGAGTGACTTATGGCCAAAACACTAACTGCTGCCCAAATGGTCAATTTTCAGGCTTTCAAAGCTCTAATCCAGATTTGGTCATTTTTCAAGTCACCTTCCAAGCAGAATTTTGGTAAGCTTCCTTCATGAAAGTTGGCACATTTTGTGCCTAGTTTCACCTCCAATTGGTCTCATACCAATTGGAGTCACACAATTAAGGTTCTAAGCCAAAACACACACTGCCCTGCTACACACTCTTCATCACATACCAAAGGACACATTCAACACTTACCAAGTTACACATCCATGCTAATTCTGGTTTGTACCATAACATAAACACATTTTACTTCACATTGTTGGTCATCTTGGCAGCTTGTAACAACACTCAATATGCACATTATATTATAGAATTTTCTAAGTCCAAGTACAAATAATTTAACCACATAACATAGCTCATTTACATGTCCAAACTCAAACCTTTATACACATATACATGCTGCCATAACAAGCACCATAATTCAACAATATAATTCCATAAGCCAAACCATGAAACAACACATTTTGATTTACACTTTAAGTTGCCGATTGTACATCTCTTTCAATTAGCTTTCAAGCTTCCAAAATCAAGTGTACTATCACATACATCTAGTAAACATTATCCAATTTATTCCTACACACATAAATACTTACATCAACACTTTAATCTACCATTTACATGCAAGGATAAACTGCTCTTATTAAAGTTCCATGGCTGCCAAAAATGTACCTCTCCCTTAACTCATCAAACTTCAAAAATCCTTTCACAATTCAACTACCCATAACATCCATTCAAGGTTTAATGAAACAATAATAAAAAAATACATACTTACCACTTTTGAAATTCTTCAAAACCTCACCAAAACTTGATTTTCTTGCTGCCTATCTACTACCCAAGTTGTGTAGAACAATTTTAGTGAAGGAATATGTAAGGAAATTGGCTGGGAGGTTGGAGAAGATGAAGTATATTCTGTCCATAGGTTGATTATATGCCCACTTAATGGAGTTAGTGGACCACTATCACCCATTTTAAGGTTTGTTTATTCTAAGGTTTTCATATTCTCACATTTAACTCCTATCTTTTGCTATTTAATTTATGTACCACAAATTTAATTTTCATGACATTTTCCAAGTGTAATATCATTTATTTTTAATGGACATTTAGGTCAAAAGACAACTCGAGGTGTCAATTGGCCACAATGCCCCTGTTCGGGTTGTATTCCTGATTTTTTTGTAACACCGAGTTTTGTTGTTTTCTCGATTTCTCGTTTCTCTTTGTACTAATTAATTAATTTTTCTTTGATATTTCTAATGATATTTATGCTTCAATAGATGTTTATTTAAGTCTTAAAAATACTTTCTAGGGTTCACCACGGTTCAGGGCTAGTCAACGGTCCATGCCGCCACTTCCCGGTGCAGTCACCCATCGCTAAGGTTCTCGGCTCGTTTAAGTTGGTTACATTTCATTGCTATTATTTTTTCTTTGTTTTTCTTGTATTTTCTTTTCTTGTATTTCGTTATTTTATGTCTCCTCATCCATATCTAAGTGTAGTTCCAGGCATCCTAGCTGTCCGGACAGACACTGGTCATCGAAATAGTAGAACGCACTACCGAACATAGGGGTGTTACAATATAGGTAATGCCTCCATATTTTCAATTCAAATACAATGGCTGCCAATTCCAAATCATGGGTAGGATAGTTTTTCTCATGTTGCTTTAACTACCTAGATGCATAAGCAACTACTTTCCCTTCTTGCATTAAGACACACCCAAGTCCAATATGTGAGGCATCATTATAAATAACATAATCTTTTCCCGATACTGACTGTGTTAATACAGGTGCTTCTGTAAGCATAGCCTTTAGCTTTTCAAAACTGGCTTGACATTTTTCATTTTAGTCAAACTTCACATTCTTGTGTAACAATTTAGTCAATGGGCTGTTATAAAGGAGAACCCCTTCACAAATCTCTTGTAATAACCAGCTAACCCCAAGACTTCTGACTTCTATTGTATTTTTAGGAGGCTTCTTGTTGTCCCTTGTAGCAACCCAAGAAGGGGGAGGGGGGGTGAATTGGGTTCTAATTGCAAAATTAAAGATTAAAAGAAATTTAAACACAAATAAGAGAAAAGGAAGAATGATAACACGAGATTTATAGAGGTTCGGCTATCCCAAGCCTACATCCTCTCCTCAAGGCCCTCCTTGAGAGTTAACTCTACTAAAATTCTTCTTTGGGTAAAGAATAAACCCCTTACAATCATCACAAGAGCAAACCCTTGCTCTTTTACAAATCCCTTTACACTCAAGAGCTATTTAAAGCTCTATCACACTCAAAATTACAATAAGTGCTCATAACAACTTTGAATGAACGCTCAGAACAATGAATTTACAACTCAAATATCAAGTTCTCAACATTAACTATGGTAGCTCAAGTTCTAGAGAGAGAGAATGAAGAAAATCTTTAGAACCCAATAAATTTCCAAAAGATTGTTGTTGTCTAAACTTGTTTCCAGTCATAAATGGTGCCTATTTATAGTTTTTGCAAGAAAATAGCCGTTGGGGGTGCATTAAATGCAAAACTAGCCGTTCAACCACTCAAAGCTCTGTTTTATCAAATTGCAGAAACCCAGGTTCAGCTGCCGAAGTTATTTACTTCGGCTGCTGAAGGTTGAAGCGCCAAAAAATAGCTTTTGAAAAGTCACTTTCGGCTACCGAAGTTCCCACTTTTGGTTGCCGAAGTGCTCTCTAGACAAAATGACTTTTAACGCTCAAAAACCATGATTTAAAGAGTGAACTTCGGCAGCCAAACTTCCCACTTTCGGTTGCCGAAGTGCTCTTTGGACAGAAAGTGTTAAAAGGGCACTTAGGCTTCGGAAATGCATAACTTTTTGACCAGAACTCGGATTTCGATCCATTTGAGCCGTTGGAAAGATAATTTGATAAACTTTTCAATGAATACACTTTCAAAAACAAATTTTCATTTCTCAAATGTGAAAATTTCATTTTAGTCCCCCTTGGTCAAGAAAAAGTTACAAGACACTAAGAAATTAAGAGTTTAAAAAACTCATAGCTTTTTGATCCGAACTCAGATTTTTGATCCGTTTGGACCATTGGAAAGCTAATTCAATGTATTTTGCAACTAAAATACTTTTCAAAATGAATTTTGCATTTTTGAAAAATTTATTTAATTTTTCCTTGATCAAAAATTAGGTAAAAACTAAGTTGAATAGGATAATCTTAGTACCACTTAGACTTGAGCCAACATAATTAATAAAATGAGATTTACAAGATATAAAGTAAATAAAATTTATATTGTAGGTTCCCATAAATGTTTGCTTTCTTGTGTTGCTCTTCCTTAACTTTGATTTGAAGCAATTTGGCAATTTTGAGTCTATAGCCTACAAACTCAACACAAACACTTCCAAAGTATATTAGTAGCACACTAATTGTTTATTATCATCAAAACATGGGTTAAAACACCTAGGTCCAACACTTATATTCCATTATTGCTTTAATTTTCTTGGAATCCACCCTAATCCTATCTACTGATACAACATGTCTAAGGAGGGTAATCTCATCTGGCCAGAAATCACACTTGGACAACTTAGCATATAATTGCTTCTCCCGTAATGTTTGTAATACTACTCTCAGGTGCTCATCATACTCATCTCAGTTTTTAGAATACATCAAAATATCATCTATAAAGACCACTACGAACTGATCTAAATAAGGATAAAAGATACATTTCATTAGGTCCATGAATGCTGCTGATGCATTCGTTAGCCCAAATGGCATCACTAGAAACTCGTAATGCCCATACTGGGTCCTGAAAGTAGTCTTCGGCACATCTGTCTCTTTTACCCTCAGCTAATAATACTCCATCTCATATCAATCTTAGAGAATGCACTGACTCCCGTCAACTGATCAAATAGATCATGTATCTATGGTAGAGGGTATTTGTTCTTCACTGTCACCTTATTCAACTGCCAGTAATCTATGCAAAGTTGGAGTGTACCATCCTTCTTCTTAACAAATAGCACCGGTGCTCCCCAGGGTGACACACTAGGGCGTATGAAACCCTTATCCAAAAACTCCTGTAATCAAACTTTCAACTCTTTTAGCTCAATAAGTGCCATCCTATATGGAGCAATGGAAATCGGTGCAGTATCTGGCATAACCTCAATGGCGAACTTTACCTCTCTCTCTGGTGGCAAATCTGGCAACTCCTCTGGAAACATGTCTGGAAAATCACATATTGTGGAGATATCATGTAAACTCAGACTAGTTCTCCTAGTATCAATCACATATGCTAGAAAAGTCTCACAACCCTTCCTTATCAATCTCTTTGCTGTCGAGGCTGATATAATACTAGAAAAACAACTCGTTCCTTCCCCCACAACTGCTATCTCATCACCATCTGCTGTCTATAAAGCTATCTTTTTTAGTCGATAATCTACCATCACCTGATGACATGATAATCAATCCATACCCAATATCACATCAAACTCGTGAAATGGTAACTCAATAAAATTGGCTGGAAACTCATATCCCTATATTATGAAGGGACAACCCTTATAAACCTTTTTTACCATCTCATTATGGCCTAAAGGGTTAGTGACAAGTATATCCTCCTCTAACCCATCTATCTGTACCCCTTTATCTATAGGCAGTGTAATGCATATGTATGAATGTGTAGGCCCTAAGTCTATTAATACATATACAGACATATCATAGAGAGAAAATGTACCCCTGATGATGTCTGCTGGATGCGGCACCTCCCGAGCCTTCATGGCATATGCACGTGGTGCTACTCTAGCTTCAGGCCTCTCATGTAACACCCCTATTTGTATAGCCTAGTATATTTTACTATTCCGGTGACCGGAGTCGGTCCGGATAATTAAGGGGATTAGAACCATACTTAAGACAACTAGAGAAGCCATAAATACAAATAATTAGTAATGTTCAATTAGTTAACTATAAATAAGAAAAACAGAACATAAGAGGTTAAACGAGCCGAGAGTTACAGCGATGGGTGACCTCCTCGGGAACGACTGCGAAGTCATTTTAAACTCAAATTTCGAATCGTAAAATGTGATGCCGCGGTCCTTAGGACCCTTATGAACATAGTGGAAAAGAGAAAATCACGAAAAAGAACTGTTAAGCCAGTCAAATAATTAGGTCAGGGAGCCGAAAGAAATATGGAATTATTTGCAAACCGGGATGAACCGCCGAGGGGCAATTTGGTCAATTGACCCCGAGAGCTGACTCCTAACCTAACTCTCAAATAAAATCGGAGAAAAGAAAATTTTGGAATCGAGAATTAAATTAAAGAACTAATAGAAAAAAATTAAAAAAAAAAAGAAGAGGAAAATGAAAAAGTAAAAAGGTGATGACATCATGCATGACCTCATGCATGATGCCATAAAAATTAATTAATTTATTTATTAATTTAGATTTTGTGGTCTTCCATAAGCCAAAATTTATAAAAGAAAAGAAAAGAAAAAAAAATAGAAAGCACTTCTTCTTCCCTTTGCCGCCTCACTTCCTCCCTAGGTCCTCCATGAAAGTTTTTCATTTAAGCTTACACTTAAGCTTAATTTTCCTTACTCAACCTTAATAACCCTCATAAAAACCTCACTAGAGCTTGTTATTGCTACTTAAGAAGAAGATTACAAGAAGAAAGAAGAACAAAAGATAGAGATTTGAATATCTAAGAAAGGTTAGTGTGCTAACTTACAATTTATTACTTTAAATGCATATTTTGTTGTTGAAATGAGCTTAGAAACTAATGAAATAAAATAAAAATATGGGGGGAGGACCAAACTGAAATTTTGGCCAGGTTGAAGGGGAGTATGATTTTGTATGATTTGATGGATTTGAATGAGTTTAAAAACCTTATTTAGTTGAATGGTTAAGATTGAAATGCTTAAATGTGATTGCATGCAACAATTTAGTGTGATTAGGGTTTCGAGGCCTAGGGTTTTGAGGCAAAAAATTTTTTGGAGAAATGAGTAAATGATGTGTTTGACCTATTGTGAAGTGAAAAATGGTCATTTGTGACCAAATGAGTTGTGTTTGAATTGTTGGAATTGAAGCTAAATTCGGAGGGTGTATGGTCATGCTGCTGGCAGCATGACCAAGTCAACTTTGAAGGACCAAAAATGAAATTTTACAAGTCCAATTGATATGGCACCAATTGGGGACGAAAATAGACATAAAATGACACAATTTTCATTTAGGAACCATGCCCAAAAAGTGACCAAAACCTAGTGAACAAATTAACCAAAGTTGGATAAGTGCAGTCTGCCACTGTACAAATTGATCAAATGAACAGTGTTTGTTCATTTGGTCAGAACTCTAGCTAGGCAGGTCAAATTGACCTGCACTTTTACCAGTGGTTAGATGAGATATAGACCTAAAACTTTCATGAAGAACACAAGTCCAAATTCTGCCAGCAACCAAGCCATTTGGCCACCCCAAGTTGGTGACCCAAATCTGCCAGCACCAAAATTGCCCAGAAAATCTGGGTTGTTTCTAATCCGGCAGCCCTGGTTCAAATGGCCATAACTTGAGCTACAAAACTCCAATTGGGGTGATCCAAAAATGAGAATAAACTTAAGACAATAAGGAACATTTTCTATGAAGGAAGTTTTGCCAAATTCTAACAGTAGATTGACCAATAGAACAGTGCAATTAGGGACACTAAAACTGAAAATTTGACAATTTTGCAAAAGGACTTAAGCTTTGAGAAAATGACCAAAACCAACAAATTTAATGACCAAAATGTGGTATGTGGGTGAAGTTGGAGTTCCCATACCTATTAAGCCTTAAAAAGTCAACAATTTGACTTGAATAGTGTAGTGAATAGTAACCCGAAACACAAAAACTTTGAGAACGTCGAAATTAGCACATTAAAGCTAGGTAAAAATGAAGTGAAATTTATTTTTGGATTTATGCTAAGTTATGGTACTGAAACACTGTGAAATTGTGTGTTTCAGCTGAAAAAGACTTGGAAGCTCTGAGAGACTGAGTCAAGGCCTAGAGGTGACTAACGTCAGGTCTGTGCACAGTAATTGTTGTTTAAATATATGATTCTTGAAAATTTGATTTTTCTTGAGTTAATTACGAATTGTGTTGCCATTTATGATTGTGAATATGACTTTGAAAATTTACCAGATTTCCAATAAATTATTTGAATAAATTGTTTTGAATTGATTTTACGTTCACACTTAGCATGACAGTATCACACTATTCCTCCTCCATTTATGGGGTTGAGATCGTTTATTTTCCTCCCTCTCTGACTTGCCAGTTGAGGTTGAGATCAGATGAGTACTCATTAGCTAGCTAGCCACCTCCCTCATTGATTTCGATTAATGGGGTTGAGATTGCTTTGTCGTGGTGTACAACACGGCATTGATCGGAAATTTTGTGTCATGGCTTAAGTTGTGTATGATTTTGGCAACACTGTGTTTAATAAATTATTTGACTAAATGGAGTTGTTATGAGTTTTGATATTTGTGAAATGTGATTGAGAAGTATTCAAATTGTGTTTCATCAATGAATGATTTATGTATTGCATTTTAAATTTTTATTGTGCACCACTGAGTATGTTTATACTCAGCGATAGCTTATTTCGCTGTCGCAGATAAGAGCAAGGAGAAAGCAGCAGAGTGAGCTGCTATCAAATTGTGGAGCACATCGATCATTTTGTACGGGTATTATTTTATACCCTTGTAGATAATTTTGATGTAATTATAGAAATGTTGTATGTATCAATGTAAGTTGAGCAGTTGTAAATAAATTGTAATAATATTATTTTGGATTTCCTTCTGTAAATTTAATAATTGTACATGTGAATTTCATATCTTATGCATTGTGAATGAAATATTAAATATTTTGAGATGATAAATTTTGATTTGGATTGTGGAATTACTTTGAAGTGATTTGAATTGATTTGATTTGAGATTTATTGGAGGATGGGAGTTGTGAAAAAATTTTGGAAGTGTTTTTCTCAGGTATTTAAAGAACTGTTTTCTCTAATTACAAACGGAACTCTGTCAAAATTTTTATAAAATTTGCGGCAAAATTAAAATGGACAAAAATTTTTACTAGTATTTAAACTTAGAATAAATGGTTTTTAATTCCTACCAAAATGCTCACCACTTCCAAAATGTAAGAAAATTGTTTTAAAATCCCTTATAGGGTACTTAATGAGTTATCGGTAGGTGAAGTTCGGTAGTTCATTAAGTATTCTATGGGATCATGTTATGCCTTACAGAGGAGTAAGGTGTGACATCTCAACTATCTCAGAAGCAGCTTTCTGTTAAGTACCGGCCACCTCTATCCTAGTAGGTCTTCTACCCCTCTAGGCTGCTGGGGCAGACCTCTCTGTTTGTGGTGGAGCAGTAGGAACACTCCTCTGTGAGCAATCATGCAGATAATAATCTATAGCTCCACAACGGAAACATCCCCCAATTAACAATTGACACTCCCCTCTGTGTCTCCTACCACAGTGTGTACATTCTAGCACTGGGGCTGATCCCCTTGCTGCTGTGTTCGGAGAACTGGCCACAGATACCCCAGAATGGCCTCTCCTCGGAGCAGACTGAGACCTTTATCTCTAACTCTGTGAACCCTTAGGCCTCTTACTACCAGAAGCCGACATATTAAACTGCCCCAGTCCAGATCCTTTCTTATGCTGCCTATCTCTCCAAGACTGCTCACTATCTCTCACTCGCTCCACATTCAGAGCTGCTACTACTGACTGGGAGAAGTCAGTAATTTGATGTGTTGTAACTAGGAGTTTGATATTATCATTTAGCCCATCCTCAAACCATCGGCACCTATCTCCCTTTGTAGGCATCATCTCCCAAGCATACCTACTCAGCAGTACAAATTCTCTCTCATACTCGGACACAGTATGTAATATCTTAGACTTTTGTGCTTTGAACAGTACCATATTCTATCAGTGAATAGTACTTTTCAAAGCCAATCTGAGAACCAAAAAAAAGATGAAAATAAAATGAAATAAGTATTATAAAAATCAAAGTACCATCGAGTTACGGACTTGATCGGTATTACCAAAAAAGATTGACAATAACCCAATGAGGGGCATTTTGATCATTTGACACCCAGAGTTGACTTTTGACCTAAATATCCACTAAAATGAGTGACATTAAAATTTTAAAAATGGATTAAAAATATGAGGTTATATGGAAAGTGAAGAAAGAACATAGAGGGAATTATTAGAATCATTAAAATTATAATTATTATAATTAATATTTAAATTAACAATAGCATAAACATGAGTAATATGAGACAAATTTCATTAAATGAAGCCATCTTCTTCCACTTGAAGTCCCTTTGGCAAAACCCATGCTTGTTCTTCCTCCCCCATTTTCAAGCTTCCAAAGCTTGATTTCCCATGCCATTTCACCATAAAACCCATACTTTCCTTCACCAAAACCTGAACTTTCACCTTGGAGAAGTGTTTGGCAGCCAAGAAAGTGAGGAAAACTTGAAGTTTATAAGCTTGGAAAGCTTGCTAAGAGAGGTTAGTGCAATACTAGTCTTCCCTCTTTCTTTAGTTATTGTTAACAAGTTAAGTTGGGTTAATATTGCATAAAAAGGAAAGAAAATGATAAATATAAATGAAAGTGGAATTTCGACAGCCATGAGTGATGTGGTAGTTTGATGGTTTTGAATGATTTAAATTGTTTAGTAATGGTACTTGATGACTACACATGTATTAGAAGTTGATAGGCATGTGTTGTATGAAATGGAGATGTTGGAAGTTAGGGTTTTGCATGAAAATTTAGGGTTTGATGATATGTTGGTTAAATGAAGTTGTTGAGGTCATTTAATGACCATTTGATGTGGTTTGACTATGAATTGAAGTTTGGATGTTGATTGAATTGTGGAATTGGAAGTGCTATTTTTGGTGCAGGAATTCTAGGCCCTAAGTCCAGCATGATTAGGTAGCCATAAGTAGAGCTACATTGCTCCAATTGGTGTGAGGCCAATTGAAGATGAAACATAGGACATAATGCCACAATTTTTATGAGAGACCTTGCTCAGAAACTAACCTTAGAATGCTTTAAAATTGGCTTGAATCTAGGTACCAAATTTTGAACCTGGAAAAATGATAAAATGAATAGTTTATGTTCAAATGGGCATAACTCACTGTAGGAATCTCCAATTGAGCTGATTTTTAAACCTATGAAAAGCTTAGACATAGAAGAACATTTCATATGAAGAACTTAGAGCTAAATTCTATCCTTAATCCAACCAATTTGCTAGTCCAAATTGGGTTAGCAAATTTGACTAGAACTAAAACCTGACCTGAAATTTTGGACATTGATCATACTCGACCAGTTTTGGCAAAAATGCCATAACTCAGTCCACAAAATTGTAAATGTAGTGAATCCAAAGCCAAACCTGCATAAGACCTAGAACTACAATTTTGTTGTTTTGACCAATAACCCAGAACCTAATGAAACTTGGACAATTTGCTAGGACAAGTCAGTACTTCCAATCTTGGATTTCCTAAACTTGAACCAAAATGCCATTTGATCCCTAGATAGTAGTTAAATCATAACTCCCACTAAAAGCTCCAATTGGGATGAGCCAAATTGTTCTGAAAACTTAAGAAATAGGACTCCAACTTTGGTTTAGGAACTTTACTTAAATTCTGAGAGTAAGGACCATAAAATGGGAATTGTAAACACTGATATGAACCTAAAATCCTGAATGTACAGGGCTCATGAGTCAAGGTCAGTTAATTGGCCATAACTCACTCTACACAACCTGAAACTTAGTGATTCTTGAACTTGTGTGACCCTAAGACATAGAGGAACAACTCATATGAAGGACATTAAGCCTAAATATGACTGTAACATATCCAAATGGTTGGATATTGTTGGGATTCTAGAATCTGCTTGGTTTTGTAACAGTAATGAGTCAATAGACCAATCTTGGAAAATTGACTATAACTTTAGTTCTAAAATTTCAAATGACATGATTTAAAAAGGACAATAAAGATAAGATATAGAGGAACAACTTCCATGAAGAAAGTGTGGCCAAACAAAGTGTACAACTTGACCAATTTGCTAGGTAAAATTAAGACACCAATTCTGGATTCATGAAATCCTTTACAAAATAACTTAAGTTGTAAATGTTATTTACCCTACATGGGTTAATGAACACATAAGAGATGCAAATATGTACTTGGGACTTATGTTTCCCATTACAAGTAACATGAAAATGCTATAAAAAAATAAATAGTGTATAACATGAAATAATGAAACTATAAGTGCTTAAAATTACTAATTTGCCCAATGTATGCCTAGATTTATGTGCATCGGTTGGATCAATTGGTATACCAATTAGAGACCACAGATTGCAGTACTGCCCATATGGATGATCATTGGTAGACAATATCTGTCTGATATGATTATTCTTCTGACTTTATGCCTAACATGATATGATTACTGGCTTTTTATGCCTGACATGATTTTTGGCTTTATGCCTGCCCGCTGGCCTTGTGCCTGACATGACATGATGTATACTTGGTAGACACACAGGGTGTCTAACTAGTGTACTCCTGTGTATCCAGTCTTAACAATCTGTTATAGGTTACTTGGGTATTGAAATGAATTAAAAAGATTGTATTCAGAAACCCAAGAAAAGTGAAGATACAGTAACTGTAACATATGAATAGATAAAAATCTCAATGAATTAAAACACTCCTACAAAGCAACAAAAATACACAGTGACCTATAATTGATAAATATACATTATATATATATATATATATATCACTCAGCGCATTGGTTTTCCACGCGTAGGTACTGGAGAGACTGACTAGTTGAGTCTAGATTGAGATTTTGAGTAGATCTGCACTAGAGTGGGAGTCACCTTAGCAGTGTATATTGGTAGAGCCCATGGTTACCAGTTGTATATTCATTTTTGTTCATTGTATATAAGAAAGCTTGTAATCATATTTTGGGCTTGTATAATAAATTATAAACTATGTACATGAATTTTGTTAATGAAATGGAATGTATTTTAGAAGAAATGTTATATGAGTGATTGATGACATGAAATGGATATGTACTTGAGATATTGAAATATTGATATGAGATGTTTTTAAATAGGAAATTGTTTTTAACAGGTGAATAGTGAAATACGCCAAATGCTAATAAAACAGGAGAGACTCTGTCCATTTCCCTATTTGAAAAAAAAAAAGAACATAAGATTAATAATGGATAAGACAAAATAAGATGATAAGGTACTCCAGCACAGAATGTGACACACCTTGCTTAGCTACACTGTAAATCAGGTAAGGGGTGTTACATTTAGTGGTATCAGAGCAATGGTTTAAGCGGTACTAGACCTAGATAGATAGAAAGACATAGTGTGCATAACATGCATGGGCCATTATTTATGAGTCGAGGTGAAACTAATGTAGATCTGTTCTCTTGTCTGTTTTATAGGATTGATGGAGTCTGATCCTTAAGAGTAAGGGTCTTTCAGACCTGAGGAGGAGGAGGTTAGTGGTCATGTACCTGTCCATAGTTAGGCACAAGACAGAAGAGAGGAGTCATCTCATGGTGCCATTGGAAGGGCACAGCAGGCATTCTTGGAGCAGATGACTCAGATGCTCCGCTAGGTTACGGGAGCCATACCACAGCCACAACCACTGCCACCACCATAGCCACAACCTGTACAGAGGTCCCCACTAGAGAAGTTGAGAAAGTATGGGGCCGTCGACTTTAAGGGTAAGAAAGAAGACGACCCAGCCGCTGCTGAGCATTGGCTAGAGTGGACTAAGAGGGTATTGCAATAGCTACTGTAACGGCCTCACCATAGGTAGTCTGTACATTTTACTGTTCCGACGACTAATGTCTGTTCGGACAGTCAATATGTCTGGAACTACACTTAAACTATAGTGATGAGGCATAAATTGATAAAATAAATGTTGAGAAAATATAGGAAAAATTTAGAGAAAATAAAATAAAAATTTAGAGAATTCATTAATTGGTACAAAAATAATAAAAATAACCCAATATATACCATGAAGGGCATTTTGGTCATTTCACCCCTAGAGGTGAATTTTGACCTAAGTGTCAAAAAATTTAAAATTTGAGAGAATTAAAATAATTAATATGAATTAAAACTTATAAATTGAATTAGAAAAGAAAAGAAGAAGAAAAGAAGAAGAGAAGAAAAGAAAAGAAAAGAAAATGGCTTATGGAAATTTAAAAAAATTAAGTACACAAAAATAGAATATATATAAGACACAAGAAGACAAATTTCCACCAACCATCATCTTCTCCACTCCCTCTTCTCTGTCCCTTTGGCCGGCTGGATTGCTCCCATTTCTACCATTGATGTCAAGCTTTAAAGCTTGATTTCCTAAGCTTCTACCCATCAAAATCCATAGCTCACTTTACAAAAATTACTCCTTACTCCATAAGAAAGCCATAGATACCCATAAGAAACAAGGAAATTGAAGTTTAACAAGTTACAAAAAAGGTTAGTGCACTAATCCATCTTCTTCTTTTTCATTAAACATGAAAAGCATGTGTAGCCAAGTATAAAATTCATGAAATTAAAAAAGAAAATCTTGAGGAAAGAACCCCTTGAATTTTCGGCAACCATGGAACCTTGAGGTTTGTTGCTTTCAAGTAATGAAAAATGGTTCCATGAGAATGTGTGATAAGTTGATATGTTTAGGAGTTTGATTGTGCAGTTTTTGTGCAAATTTAAAACTTTGAAAACTAGGGTTTGTGTGAATGATTGAGGACTTTATGTAAATTCTTGAAATTGACCTATTGAGTTGAGATTGTTGCTTATATAAGTGTTATGCATACAAATTGAAGTAAGGAAGTTGGAGGAGGTTGAATTTTGGGAGTGTCAAATTTTCTGTAGGTTGGGACTCAATGAGTCCAGTGTGTTTGTTGAACCCTAACTAAAAATGTGTGACTCCAATTGGTATGAGGCTAATTGAACATGAAATTAGACTTAAAATAGCCCATTTTTCATGTAGACACCATCCCAAATTTTTTCAAAAACTTGACCTAAACACTGCCCAAATCCAGATGACCCTGCACAAAACCTAGAAAATGACTAAATGAACAGTACATATTCATTTAGTCATAACTCCCTCTATACTGGTCCAAATGACTTGAATCTGATACCATTGGAAAGCTTAGATATAGGGCTATAATTTTCATGAGGACCATTGAACCTAGAAATGCCAAAAACCAAACCAATTTGCTAGCCCAAATTGGGTCACAAAACTGCCTAGAATTTGGTTACCCAGAAATTGCTGGACATAAACTCACCGGACTAGTTTTGGCAAAATGGCCATAACTTGGTCTATAAGAACTCAAATGTAATGAAACCAGTGGCAAATTGTCCACAAGACACAGGCCTACAAAATTGGTATTTTGACCAAAATCCAGAAATTAAGAGAACTAGGTCAAATAGTTAAAACAAATCACTGCAGTAAAACCTACAATCTGACCAAACTTCACTTGACCCCAGAATAGTCTTTTAGTCATAACTCCCACTAGAAAAATTCAATTGAGATGAGCCATTCCTTTCCAGAAACCTGAGAGATAGGGCTAAAACTTTCTTTCAGAAACCTTCCTCAAATTATGCCTGTAAGAACCTTAAAAAGTGACCTACAATCACTGTCCTAAACTGAGCCCAGGTCAGTTATTTGGCCATAAATAACTCCACAAAACTTGAAAAATTGTGATTAAAAATTCTAAGTGACCAAAGGACATAGGGAAATAGTTTCTATGAAGATCACCATGCCTAAAAGTGACTACAACATGTTCCATTAATTAGGTAAACTTGAAGTCCAAAAGCTGCCTAGTTAAGGAAGCAGAATCTGAAAATGCATCAGTTATGGTTACCTGACCATAACTTCAGTTACAAAAATCAAATTGACATGATTTAAAAAAAAAAATAAAGATAAGACATAGGCGAACAACTTCCATGGAGAAAGTGTGGCCAAACAGTGGCTGCAAACTGATCCAATGGATAGGTAAAAGTGAGATACAAAAACTGAAACTAAAGAAAGGTCCATGAGATAAATTATCTTATGGTAGGAAATTCAACCCTAACAAGCTATTAAACACTAAAACACATGAAAGAGGTATGTGGGACCTATTTTCCCACTATAATGTGATATAAATATTCAAATAAATATGTAATAATATGTAATTGCTCATAATATACCTAGATTATTTATTTAGTTTGGATTGATTGGTATACCAATTAGGGGCTACAGATAGCAATATTGCCTACTGAGAAAATCATGAACTGATAATATACGTCTGGTATAATTGTTCTACAGGCTATATGCCTACTTATTGGCTATTGTGCCAAACTTTATTCTGGCTTTACAAGCCTAATAGTTGGCTTCGTGCCTGACAACAGGCCTCGTGCCTGACAGATATATACAGGGTAGACATATGGCTGTCTAACCTTTATACTCCCGTGTATCTAGCTTTTATAGTCTGTTATAGGTTTCTTGGGCACTGATAATAATTAATTAAGATTGAATATACAATAAGTAAACAGAAAAATCTCGATAATATAAATTATTTCCAAAGTGAAATGAAAATGTAAAATACCAAAAAATTTTGAAATTTGCCATATATAGAATTATTATTTAAATTGTTTAGTTATTGTTATTATAAATTATGCACCACTAATCGTTATGCTTAGCGTGTTGTTTTTCCATCACGTAGGTATTGGAGACCAGTCCGAGCAGCCATAGCAGCAGCACCAGTAGTGCCCTGACAGAGCTCTGACCAGATTTACCATCGTCCAGAGTCACCTCACCAGTCTTTTGTATTTTGGTAGGGCCCATGTATAGACTAGTATTTTGGTTCATTATGTCTAATGATGATGTAATTACTAGTTATGATGTATTTCATTTTGGACTTTTAATTAAACTTTGAGATTGTAAGTAAACTTATAATTTATTATCTATGAAATTCTATATGAATGCAATAGATGATACTTTTTGAGATCTCATAAATAATTGTGAATGATATGATAAAGGAGAATATGATATGGAAATGTGTGAAATGAATATGAATATGTTGTCAGGTGATTAGTAGAACCCACCAGACGCTAATAAAACAGAAGAGACTCTGTCCAAATCTTCATAGAAATAAGTTATAAAAAAAAAATTCTACACATGGATCACCACTTTTAAATGATATTAAAAGTTTACAATAGACATGATAAAATAAGATAGGGTGCTTCGGCACTGAATGTGGCACTTCTTGCTCAGTTATACAGTAGACGGGTAAGGGGCATCACAGCTACACTACACACCAAAGTGGCAGTTAGAGTGCGCTCTATCATTACTACAGAAGGATGCCTACCAGTGGTAGGTTACAGTGTCCAGAGTGGTACTGCCGACAGTACTTACCTGGGATTTCTTCTTGGCTAAGTTCAAGAAAAAGTATATTAGTCATGTATACTTAGAGGCTAGAAAGAGAGAGTTTTTAGCCTTGAGGTAGAGGCAGCTAATGATCTCTAAGTATGAAAGGGAGTTTATGAGACTAAGTAAATATGCTTGAGAGATGATGCCTACAGAGGTAGACCAGTGCCATAGGTTCGAGGATGGGCTGAACGATAACATCAGACTTTTGGTGACAGCACATCGACTTATAGACTTCTCACAGTTAGTGGCTACAACTCTCAATGTGGAGAGAGTACGAGATGATGAGCAGTCCCAGAGGGATAGACAGCGGAACAGAGGTTCTGGGCCCGGGCAATCTAGTACATTAGTTCCTGATAGTAAGAAGCCTAAGGGTTCCCAGGGCCAGGGCCAGAGACAGAGGTCTCAATCTACTCAGAAGGGAGGTCAGTGTAGAGTAACAGTGGGGAGTTCTCCAGACACAGCAGTGGGGGGGATTAGCCCCAATACCACTATGTACCCACTTTGGAAGGAGGCACCAAGGAGAGTGCCGACTGTTGATTGGAGGATGATTCTAATGTGGAGCTACTGATCATTTTCTACGAGATTATCCCCATAGAAGTGTTTCCAATGCCCCACCACAGACTAAGAGATCTGCCCTCGCAGTATAGAAGGGTAGATGACTTGTGAGGTCAGAAGTGGTGGGTACATCATAGAGACCTACTTCTGAGACCGTTGAGCAGCTCGAGGCCAGAGTAGCACTCGTGTATACTCTATGAGGGCTCGGGAGGAGCCAAATCCGGTAGACGTTATCAGAGGTACATTTTCTCTATATGATACCTTTGTATATGTATTGATAGACCTTGATTTTACTCATTCCTATATATGCATTGTACCCCCTATTGATAGAGGGATACAGATAGATGGGTTAGAAGAGGATATACTTATCACTAACCCTTTAGACCATAGTGTGATAGTGATGAAGGTTTATAAGGGTTGTTCTTTGATAATACAACGATATGAGTTTCCGGCTGACTTGATTGAGTTGCCTTTTCACGAGTTTGATGTGATATTTGGTATGAGTTGGTTATCATGTCACCAGGTGATGGTAGATTATTAGCTAAAAAGGATCACATTAAAGATAGCGGATGGAGATGATATAACAGGGGATTCTCCCTTATAGCCGCTCCATTGATTAAGTTGCTACACAAGAATGTGAAGCTTGACTACAATGATAATTGCCAAGCTAATTTTGAAAGATTGAAGGCAAATATAGTAACTGATGCACATAGCAGGAAGTCCATAGTGGCTTGAGAGCACTAAATGCTCATCTATCTTTAGCACAGATGGGGCCATTTTGGATGAGATGCAAGTGAAGCCAAATATGCTATGGAAAATATAAGAAGCACAGTAGCAGGATGAAAAGTTGACATCCATAAGTAGACAAATCAAAGATGAGAAGGAGACTGTATATGAGATGAAAGAAGATTTGAGGATAATATTGTAGAGCCAGATCTAGTAAGACAGACTAAGGAGAAAGTGAAGCATCATAACACAGAGAAGGTGACATGGGAGAGTGTAGGGGGGGGGGGGGCGTGAGGCGAAATATCATCCATTATAACTATATAAAATGCACCAGGTAATGCCCAGGAAAGATGGTGGAGTCACAATGGTCTCACTTAAGTATCACCTCCTTAGACAGCATTTCCTAGACATGCACTTCACACAATCCTAATAGAATAAAACCACTGGTAAGTACCGTCTTCCCATAACACTACCACGGTACTAAGGATTTATACCACGAAGGCATAGATAGACAGGAGTCGCCACCCGGATAATAACCGGGACATATTCAATGTTTCTTACGAGGGTCATGGATGGCAACTTACTCCTTGCAGATTTTCTACAACCGTCATTACCATAGCCCAATGTCTAGGTTCGAGATAGTGGGTACGTAAGGGGAAGGTGTTAGGCACCCCTACGGCTGGTCTAACCTCGTTGATTCGAGTGTCAGTCCTCTACTAATGTTTATAGAAGTCTTGTTTACTATTCCTTTATTAAACTTTATCCTAAAAAATGCAATTCTAATCCTACACACGCAAGTAATTCACAAAAGGGTTGTTGTTTACACACAATTTTCATGCACAAATAATTCCTATCTATGGAGTTACTAATTATTTAAATGATATTTACCAGATGACTAAAATTAATTTATTATTGAGAATTTAATTTACAAACAAATTCAATTTTAAATAACTCTAGGTTTCTATTTAACCTAATTAATAAATTTTCACCAAGTTGCCCTAAGGATAATTGAACTAAGTTAATTATGTACATGTGCAATTTATTCTAATATCACATAAGGCCCAAACAATCACAACCTAATAAAGATTTCTATCGTGCAAATTTATTTTACAATTACCAAGTGTCAAATTAAATTTATTTTACATGCCAATGTTAGTTTAATATACAAATAAGATTAATTTTAATTTACAAACTATTTATTTAAATTAATTACATGCAAAAGTCAATTAAATTAAAAACAAAGTTAATTTTAATTTACCAAATAAAAATTCTATTATTACTACAATTTCATGACAATGGTTATTCGAGGAGTTTAGAGCTACTTACTTGTTGGTAAATGCAGTTATCATTGGGGCAAGCTACCCTTAAAAAAGGCTCTTCTCTTCTAGTATGGCAATGATATCACTAGCTTACTTTCGTTTAGCTCCACATAAGCTCCACACAAATACCATCTTTGGTACTTACCTTAGGGCTAGTTACCAATTTTGTTTGTAATAAAAAAATAAAAAAGCTAAAGAAAATAAAAGAAATAAAAAAAAATATTAATAACAATTTACATTGGATTCTAACTCTCGTCTCCTAAAGAGTTAAGATTCCTAATTAGTTACAACTACCTAATGGTCTAAGTCTTCTAACATGATCCAAACACTTCATAACACTTCTTGATTTAAAAGAACACAGAAAAATAGATCAAATATTAATTAAAACCCAAGAAAATACAAGAATATGCATAAATATACAATTTTCAAATTCTGGTAGATTAACGGTAGCAAGAAATCTGATTTTTTAAAAATAGTTAGACATGCCTAAAAATCATAAAAAAAAAAAATACATAAGACGGCTTACATATCATACAAGATCATAAAATTTATAAATCAAACAAACCATAGCCGAATGGTCTACATAAATTGTAACTTTTCTAAGTGACAGAATCGTACTACTTTTTTTGTAGAATTCATAACTTATTAACCATAACAGATATGAATGCAAAACCAATTGGAAAATATTCATAAGATTCTGAAATCAATTTTAAACACTAGATTTACATAAAAATATTAAGAAACAAGGGAGATATGAGCTCCACAAATCGGGTATCCTGCAAATCGGATTTTACAGGAACCCTAATTTCAAAGAGCCATAACTTATAAAATATTAAAACTTTTTTAGTGATTCTTAAGCCTAAAATTAATAGAATTTCGTGTAGAATATGAATATAATTTTTACAAATTTTTTACAGATTCAAAAAATAACAAAAAATAATAAAAATACGAGAGATAAAAAACTGAATATGTGTAGAGTTGTGTATCCCCTTAAATTAAACATGATTACATGATCTATATGAACATATAAAATAAATTAAAAATAAGGAACATAGAATTAAACGTTACATGGCATAGATCTTGAAAAGAAAATAAAAGAACTAACATTTAAGAAATATCACTAGAAAAAAAAAAAGAACTGAAAGAATTTTGGCTATTCCTCTATTTAATTTTTTTTTCTTTTTTTGTCTTCTCCTGCACCATTTTTTTTTCTCCCCCTCCTCCTTTTTTTTTATTTTTTATCAGTAAGGTATTTATAGGATTTTGGGAGAGAGGTGTGTTAGGGTTTGGAGTCCTAGGATGATAAAGTTCAGATAACTTAAATAACTAGGATTGCAGAATTTGGGTGAGACTGAGCTATGGATGAGGTGTTTCAACCAATAGGAAGAGAAGGGAAGGGGAAGGCACCAATAAAAAGTGAGGAAGAGGTGTGGTAGGGTTTGAGGTCCTAGTGTAATAAGATTCAGATAACTTAAACAATTAGGATTGAGGAATTTAGGTGAGACTGGGATATGAGTGAGGTGTTCCAACCAATAGGAAGAGAGGGAAAGGGGGTGGCACCAATAGGGAGTGAGGAAGAGAGTGGGGCCAATGGAGGAGAGAGAGTTTGTATAGGAGAGGGATAGAGAAAAATATATTTTCTTATTTTAATTTTCAAAAAATAAATTAAATGGGTCCTATTTAAAATTCCTAACTAGGCTTTCTTAGGCCCATGATGCCCAATTAAACTCAATTAGGTCCATTTAAGAACTACCCATATTAAATTTAAATAAAACAAAATTTTATTTAAATTAAATTAATTTCCCAAAAAGCATATTATTATTATTTTTTTCAAGATCATGCCATGAAATTAATAATTCAATTCCATGCATTCAATTATATCTTACAGTCATACAATTTTTCATCATCGGGCTTCCTACGGCCTTAATGCATATACTCATCACAAAATAAGGGTCTACAGTTTGCCCCCCACTTTGGCAAAAGTTGAAATAAATGCGAAAGCATTGCTCAAGTTTCATCAAAGTGAAACTCAATCTTCTAATAACTATGAAACATTGGCTATAAGGATCGAGTACATCTTGCTCGGTCGACATACTCTATGTTATGAGACTAGCTACGGTCTCATAGCCATGATAGTTGTGTCATGTGAAAATTGAGTGCATCTTGCTCTGTCGATATACTCTGCGTTATGAGACTAGCTACGGTCTCATAATAGTGATAACTTTGTTATGTGAAAATAGAATGCATCTTGCTCTGTCAATACACTCTACTTTATGAGACTAGCTACAGTCTCATAACAATGATAACTTTGTCATGTGAAAATCGAATGCATCTTGCTCTGTCAATACACTCTGCATCATGAGACTAGCTACGGTCTCATAATAATGGCAACTTTGTGATTTAAAATGTTGTGGATTCGTATTTAGGATCTTGATCCTAAACTGCCTACGTATCCCCCTCGCTATCCTAAGGAAGAATCAAACCCACTCGTAGTTCGACACTTGAAACTGTGGTGATGCCTTCTATGCCTTACACACCTACAGATGACATGTTGATGCATGTTCTTCTATGCCTTACACAACTATGCCATATGCCCTAAATAACGTCTAAGGACTTACCAAAAAACATCTTTCATGAAATGTTGTGGGTTCGTATTTAGGACCGCAGTCCTAAACTACCTACGTATCCCCCTCGCTATCCTAAGGATGAATTAGACCCCCTCATAGTTCGACACTTAAAACTATGGTGATGCATGTTCTTCTATGCCTTACACAACTATGTTGTGCGCCCTAAACGTCTAAAGACTTACCAAAAAATATCTATTTCATGATTTTAAAAAATTGAGATGACTGGGTCTCAAAACTCTTTTTGTGATTTTTGTGCTTCTTGTATGCTGCTTCCTATCATGGGTATGCTGATTTTGCTAGAGATTCTAAAAAAACTTAGTCCTCTTAGGGACCTCTTTTTGTAAAAACTTTATTTTAGCCTCAAAATTTTTGAGGAAAATTATTCACCGAAAAGACTTCCTTAAGGTCACAATACAATTGCCCTCTAATTTTTCTTTTTCTTCTCTCCTCCCCATGGTTCATTATTCTAAAGCTATTTCAAAATCTTGTTCTGCCTTGACTCCTTTCTCTTCCATGAACTCAATTCTTTGTGCCCTAACTTTTGCCTGAAATGCCTTTTTGGGTTTTCATCTCAGCGAGCTTGCTTTGACTTTTGCCTAAGCGGCCCTTTTGGGTTTTTCACCTAGCGAGCTCTTTTTTTTTCTCTTTTTTTTTTTGAAATTGGACAATTACCAGGGCATTCATATCAAGCACCTATCTTGTCATACTCAGATGACATAGATTAAACCAAAACAATGCAATTCAAGTACTTAATCATTTGATGTATCTCTCAAGACACAAACATTCACAATCATAATTAAATAAAACCTATTCTTGGTTAATGCAATAAAAACTTTATTTATTCAGGTACACCATTACTCCCTCTTACATTTAGTTTTGCCAAATTTCTAACATTCCAAAGTTAGAAATAAGCTTTATAATCTGCTGAATGACCTTTTCAGGTTTTTCATCCAGATCTTCTTTCATATCTTCTTTTGCCTAGACTACCTTTTGCAGGTTTTCAATCTAGCATTTTTGCTTTTCTTTTTTTTTCTTTGACCCTTACTTTTTCCTAGACCGCCTTTTGCAGGTTTTTAGCCTAGCGGGCCTATCTCACATAAAGTAGCATTTAAGTCTATCTAAATTGACTGGCTCTTGAAATTCATTCCCATCCAGGTCTGATATTCTTACAGTAGCAAGATCTTTTTGACTATGTATGGACTATCCTAGCTTGGGTTAAACTTTCCTCTTAAATCAAAAGGGACGGGCCGAGCTTGTTTCAAAACCATGTCTCCCTCTTTGATCTTTCTTGGCTTCACCTTCTTATTAAAGTCTCTAGCTATCTTCCTCTAATAAGCCTGCATACGATACAAGGATCACATCCTCTTTTCATCAATCAAAGCTAGTTCCTCATATCTCTTCTAGGCCCACTCATTTTCTAGGATCTTAGCTTCTAGTATCACGCTTAAGGATTTGACCTCTTACTTAATGGATAGCACTACTTTAGTCCCATACACTATAGATAATGGGGTTGCCCTCGTGGATGTCCTTGTAGTATTACGATAACCTTAAAGAACATAAAGGAGTTTTTAGGCCAATCCTTATATGTTTCGAACAATTTTTTTTTTCAACTAGAACCTTTCCATTCATATGGGGACCACACATTCCTGCATGTACTTCTTTCGTTATTTACTCAACCTATTTTTCTATCACACATAAGAGTTTATAGAATTGCCCCCTAGCTAAAGTAAATTTAGTGGATAATCTATGAATTATTGCTCTATCTCTTTTGTAAGCTTATTGTGAGTATTCTCTCACTTCCAGAGACCTCCTTATGTCTTCATATCATTTTCCTTCTCCCTCTAGGTCCACATGTGCTACTAGTAATCCTTCATAGGATGAAATTTTACTCCTCATTAGGATAACTAGCTCAATCAACTTTTGATCACTCTTTTCCTATGGAGACACCAGGGTGGCTTAGGAATTGGCCATCTGATTTTAAGCTGGATGCATGTGCTTCTTGGTACTTTATTAATAAGGCTATAAATTTATCTCTTTCTTCTTGGGTTAAATCTTCAACTAACTTAATGTCTTTAGGATTATTTGGTGTACCTGATACACTTGAATTGTATAGATGTTCTTAAGCACATTTGTATTCTAAATCATAGCATTTAGGCAAGTATTTTCATGCATAGTAGTTGATTTTATTAGTTTTCATAAATTCTGTTGCCAAGCCCTTAATTCCATGTTTTCTGAATTATTTTAGGTGTTTGGGTAAAGCCCCAAAGAATGGGAGTTCAAAGGAAAGCTTGGAGAGGTAAAAAGACAAAGAATTGCTGCTGATACAAAGTACACGGGCCGTGTAAACCAAGACCCAAACCCGTGTAACTCTCTGCCAGAAGAAAGCCAAGAGAATCAATGAGAAAAATAAGTACACGGGTCATATAAGTAGACCCGTGTAATCTGTAGGGACCCGTGTAAATCTTTGCCGGGCGCAAGCTTGAAGAACCTTATGGGAACAACAGTACACGGCCCATGTAATCAGGCCCGTGTAGTTGGCACAGACCCATCTAACTTTTTGTTCCAAAACAAGACCACGCGATTCTCCTCCAGCAAGTTACACGGCGCTACTTTATGGGACCCGTGTAGTGACACACGGACCGTGTACTATGCTGCAGCCCGTTTTTTGACTCGAATTCCCCTCCTGTTTTCTGATCCGAAAGAAACTCCTAAAGCCTTTTGGACTCAAAATGACCTAACCCTAGAGCAACCAATATAAATAGTAAAGAAAACATCAAGAAGAGAGGTCGGTGACTGTCGCTGGGATTGCTACTGAAGGTTGCTGCTGTCAGGCTCTATATCAAGTACCAAAAGAAGTTTTCCAGCTGAAGCTCCACAAGATCAAAGCTGCAAACTCTCTTTGGTTCCTTCGTTTCATCTCCTTAGACAAATTTTTATTATTTTATTTCTTCTGCATCTTCTCATTGTTTTTACTTTTTATCATGACATTTGTCAAACTCACCATGAGTGAGTAGTCTTCTTATCCTGGATTTGGGAGAGTAGCTCTTGTAATTATTATTATAGATAAACACTGAGTTTTATTTATTGGATTTGAGATTCGTTTATTGATTTAATTTCTTGCAATCTTAATGCATGCTATGTATTGGTACCCACTTAGTTATGATTGTAGATGTTAATTGAAGGACTGAAAGGTGAAGATTAACATTAGAAAATCAAGATCTTGAACCTAGGAATTCTGACCTAGACATAGGCTGATACCTTTGTGGAACCTAAAAATTGGTCAAAGGTCTTAAAGGATTTTAATTAATTTGATCACTACGAAAGTAGGGTTCGAGTTAATTAGAATACACCCTAGATGCCTTGAAAGAGGATTTAGGATAGCTTAGGACTGATTTCCATCAAGGAAAACGATCCTCAAATCAGTAAATAAACAAGATAACATCCCTAGTAAGATTCAAGTGTGAAATCTTAATTCCAGAATTGCTTCAAATAAATCATTTCGTTTTAAGTTTACCATTTTAGTGTTTAAAGTTAACAAACTTCATTCCTTAAGTATTCGATAGCCAAGACAATCAAGATTTTTGTGTAGATTGGTACTTGCTAAAAAAAATTCCTCGTGGGAATGATACTTTACTTATCACTTTATTACTTGTTAGCGATACGTGCACTTACGGTGATTGCAAAAAAGCGAAACAAGTTTTTGGTGCCGTTGCCGGGGAATTTTTGGTTTTAGTAATATCAAGCGATAGGTGATTTAGCTGATTTAGGAAATTATATTTATTATTTAATTTTATTTTACTGGTTGTATCTCTTTTTTTTTTTTTTTTTTCTCTTAGGTGCCCGATCTGGTATATGACCAGAACAAAGCCAGAAAAAATTTTGGACTATGATCCAGAAATAGACAAAACTCAGAAAGCCATCAGGAGGGAAAGGAAACATCAAGGGTATGGTCAAGGAGATCCTGAAATCCCAACCATAGCCGATAATAATGACAGACCAAGACTCTTGAGAGATTACGGAGCTCCATTTGTCCAAGGATTTCAGCCTAGTATCACTAGACCCATAGTAGAAGCCAACAACTTTGAATTAAAACCAGCATGGCTCCAAATGATTCAACAAACCCAATTTGCAGGTTCACCAACAGAGGACCCACACTATCACCTCTAGTGCTTTCTTGCCCTATGTGACACATTCAAGATGAATGGAGTGTATGATCAAGCAATAAGACTCAGAGCATTCCCATTCTCCCTCCGGGATAGAGCAAGGAAGTGGTTACTTTTTCAACCAGCTGGAACATTCACTACTTGGGAAAACCTCTCTCAAGCTTTTCTAACAAGGTATTTCCCACCTGCAAAGACTGCAAAGCTAAGGCTTGAGCTCAACACCTTCAGACATAAGGAAAGAGAATCACTCTATGACGCATGAGAAAGATATAAAGACCTGCAGAGGGAATGTCCACACCATGGCATAAAAGATTGACTATTGGTGCAAAATTTCTGTAATGGACTAGTACCCTCTACAAGGAGCACAATTGATTCAGCTACAGAGGGTGATTTAATGGAGAAAACCATGCCACAAGCACTTGAACTTCTAGAAAGGGTTGCATACCATAATTATGAGTGGTCAAATGAAAGAGAAAATGCAAGAAAAACTGCAGGGGTCCTGGAAGTAGATGCCCTAAGCATGATAAATGCTCAGTTTGATAAGCTCACAAAGAAACTCGAAAGAATGCAAGCCAACGCAGTTGGTATAAATAGTAAACATGAGGATAGCTATGAAGGAGGATACATGAATTCAGAATACAGTAACTTCAATGAACCTACAGAACAGATGAACTATGTGAATAATGGAGGAAACTTCAACTAGAGATAGCCAAACAATCCGTATTCAAATACTTACAACCCTGGATGGAGAAACCACCCAAATTTCTCATGGTCCAATTAGCAGAAGCAGCCAATAAACAAGCAACAAGGGTATAAACCTCCAGCACCCCCTGGATTTTAGAACAGAGGTCAAAACTTTACACAGCCATCACTACCTCTCTAACCTCAACAACCTGAACGAAAATGATCATGGAAACCATGATGGAAGGATTCCTAGTAGCTCAACAATAACAAACTGAATTGATTAAACAGCTGACCTCTAGAATGGACCAACTTGCTACCCATAACAAGATGCTAGAGAATCAAATCTCTTAGCAAGCAAGTTCTTCAAGTAAGGTCGCTGGCAAGTTGCCCAGTCAACCAGAAATGAACCCAAGGGAGCATTGCAAGGCAGTTGTACTAAGGAGTGGGAGAACTCTAGTACAACCAGAGGTAGAATCGACAGAGGAAACCATAGAAAAATCTAAAGACCAAGCAGAGAAAAAGGAGGAAGAAGCTAAAAAAGATCAGGAAGAGGAAGCAAGGAAGACAAAGAAAATACTAGAACCATACCAGCCTCCCCTACCTTTTCCTCAGAGATTTCAGAAAGCCAAACTGGACAAGCAGTTTGGGAAGTTTTTGGAAGTTTTACAAAAACTTTACATTAACATCCCCTTTATTGAAGCACTTTCTCAGATGTCGTCTTATGCTGAATTTCTTAAAGAAATTTTGTCAAAGAAAAGGAAGCTAGAAGACTATGGAACAGTAGCTCTAATAGAGGAATACAGTGCCATTCTGCAAAATAAACTGCCTTCAAAGTTGAAAGATCCAGGAAGCTTCTCTATACCCTGTATCATTGGTAACAAGAAAATAGATAAGGCCCTCTGCGATCTTGGGGCAAGCGTCAGTCTAATACCTCTATCAATATGCAAAAAGATAGAGATCAGGGAACCGAAACCCATAACAATCTCATTGCAATTGGCTGATCGATTCATTAAATATCCTGTAGGGATACTTGAGAACATCCCTATCAAAGTGGGAAAATTCTTCATTCTAGTGGACTTTGTTGTCCTTGAAATGGAAGAAGATGTCCAAATTCCTATCATCTTGGGAAGACCATTCTTGGCAAACGCTAAAGCCATCATAGACGTCAAAAATGACGATTAACCCTCAAGGTAGAAGAAGAAGAAGTGGAGTTCAACTTGTTAAACACAATGAAACACAAATTTGAACCTAATGAATGCTTCAAGGTTGACATAATTGACGAACAAGTTAAAAAGGAATTTCATAAGACATATCCTAGAGATCCTCTTGAAGCATGTGTTGTGCACAGCCACACAGTGGATGATGAAAATATAGAAATAGCAGCATGTGCACAACAGTTGGTAGCTCCTCCACCCCTACCCTTAACTAAGGCTTCCGAGATAGAAAAGTTGAAGGAGAAACAAACCAAAGGTAAGCTCCAGGAAAACTCCAAATAGGTAGAGCTTAAACTTCTCCCATCTTCACTAAGGTACTAATTCCTGGACTCAAAGTCTAATTATCCTGTTATAATCAATGCTAGCTTGTCTAAGTTGGAAGAGGAAAATTTGTTAAGAGAACTTAGGATCCATAGCAAAGCATTAGGGTATAAAATAGAAGACCTGAAGGGGATCAACCCTTCGATTTGCATGCATAGGATACCCATGGAAGAAAACAGTAAACCCACAATCGAACATCAAAGAAGACTTAACCCAAACATGAAAGAAGTAGTCAAGAAAGAAATTTTAAAACTATTAGATGCAGGTATCATATACCCAATTTCTGATAATAAATGGGTTAGTCCAGTACATGTAGTTCCTAAGAAAGGTGGGACAACTATTATCCAAAATGCAAGCAATAAACTAATTCCTACTAGAGTAGTCACTGGTTGGCGAATGTGCATAGATTATAGAAAATTGAACAATGCCACTAGAAAAGATCATTTCCCTCTTCCTTTCATCGACCAAATGTTAGAAAAGTTAGCAAAACACTCTTATTTCTGTTATCTAGATGGGTACTTGGGATTCTTTCAAATTCCTATTCACCCAAAAGACCAAGAAAAGACAACGTTCACTTGTCCCTATGGAACATTTGCATATAAAAGAATGCCTTTTAGTCTTTGTAATGCCCCTGCTACCTTTCAAAGATGCATGATGGCTATCTTTTCTGATTATATTGAAGATATCATGGAAGTTTTTATGGATGATTTTTCTATCTATGAAACTACTTTTGATGATTGCTTAGCTAATTTATCTAAGGTGTTGCAAAGATGTGAAGAATTAAACCTGGTCCTAGATTGGGAAAAATGCCATTTCATGGTAAGGGAAGGCATAGTTCTGTGACATTTTATATCAGAAAGAGGAATTGAAGTTGATAGAGCAAAAATTGAGATCATTGAAAATATACAACCCCCAACATCAGTCAAGGGAGTGCGAAGCTTTTTGGGACATGCAGGATTCTACAGAAGATTCATCAAAGACTTTTCCAAAATAGCTAAGCCACTTACTAACTTGTTAAATCAAGATGTTCCCTTTAATTTTGATGAAAATTGCCTTGTCTCCTTTAACAGAATCAAAGAGGCCCTGATATCAGCACCAATAATGCAGCCACCAAATTGGGAGCTACCATTCGAGGTGATGTGCGATACGAGTGACTTTGCAATTGGAGCAGTGCTAGGGCAAAGAAAAGATAAAAAGCTCCATGCTATTTATTATGCTAGCAAGACACTCGATGATGCACAAATCAATTATGCTACCACAGAGAAGGAATTCCTAGCAGTGGTATTTGTGATGGACAAATTCAGTTCTTACCTCATCAGGTCAAAAAGTCATTGTATTCATATATCATGCTGCAACCCGGTACCTTATGAACAAAAAGGAAGCAAGACCAAGAATGATTCGATGGATTCTACTCTTGCAAGAATTTGACCTTGAAATAAAGGAGAAAAAGGGATCTAAAAATGTAGTAGCTGACCATCTTTCTAGACTAAAACTGGAGTACATGGAAGATTTCAAAGATTTGCCAATTGACGATTCATTTTCTGATGAGCAATTACTTGTATTCTCTAAAGCTTCATGGTACGCTGACTTTGTTAATTTTCTTGTATGCAGGGTACTACCTCCAAACATGACTTATCAGCAAAGGAAGAAATTCCTACATGATGTGAGATATTACTTATGGGAAGAACCACTACTGTACAAGAGATGTAATGATGGGCTGATAAGAAGGTGCATACCAGAGGAAGATATGGAAAGTATCATTTATCACTGCCATTCATCACTATATGGAGGACATTTAGGCACTTCAAAGACCGCAGCCAAGATTTTAGAAGCAGGGTTTTACTGGCCACATTTATTTAAGGATGTAAGATCCTTTGTGCTAGCTTGTGATCAATGCCAAAGAACAGGTAATAGTTCAAGAAGGAATGAAATGCCACTGCATGGTATACTTGAGATAGAATTGCTTGATGTATGGGGAATAGACTTCATGGAACCATTTCCCTCTTCCCATGGAAATAAGTATATTCTAGTTGGAGTTGATTATATGTCAAAATGGGTAGAAGCTATTGCAACACCAACCAACGATGCTAGAGTGGTCACCAAGTTCCTTAAAAAGAACATCTTCACAAGATTTGGCACAACATGAGCGAAAATCGGTGATGGAGGAAGCCACTTCTGCAACTAATAATTCGAAACACTACTGAAAAAGTATAGAGTGACTCACAAGGTGGCCACACCTTATCATCCTCAAACTAGCGGTCAAGTAGAAATATCAAACAGGGAACTGAAGCAGATTCTAGAGAAAACTATAAACAAATCTAGGAAGGACTGGTGCATGAAGCTAGATGATGCACTATGGGCATACTGCACTGCATATAAAACCCCAATTGGCACAACACCCTTCCGACTAGTTTATGGAAAATCATACCATCTCCCTGTTGAACTTAAGCATAAAGCCTACTGGCCAATTCAGGTACTAAACTTTGACCTCAAAACTGCTGGTGAGAAAAGACTCTTACAACTGAATGAGTTAGAAGAAATCCGACAAGATGCATATGAAAATGCCAAAATATTTAAGGATAAAACTAAAAGATGGCATGATAGGCGCATAGCAAGGAAAGAGATAAAGGAAGGAGATCTTGTCCTCTTATTCAACTCTAGATTGAAACTCTTTTCAGGAAAGCTGAAATCAAGATGGTCTGGACCTTTCAAAGTCACCCAAGTCTTCCTACATGGAGCAGTAGATGTATGGAGTGAAACCTCAGGCACATTCAAGGTCAATGGGCAAATGCTGAAGCCTTACTTTCAGGGAGAACCCATAGAAACAGGAGTCAATTTTACTCTCAATCCTCCTACTAGTAGACCATAAATAAGCAAAGTCCAGCTAAAGACTATAAACGAGCGCTTTTTAGGAGGCAACCCAAAATTTTTTTGAACTTTTCTTCTTTTCTTTTTTTTTTCCTTAATATTGAATTTTTATTTCGTACTCATTAGCATTTCATTTTGTAGGATTTTTTGAAAAGGGGAATAGAGATCAAGAAAGGAAGGGAATCACTAAGTCAAAACCACAAAAAGAAAAATTGAACAAAACCGGGGAAGTAACTCTATTGTTAATCTTTGCATCCATTTCATATGTTATGATGATAAAATTTTTCATTTGCCAAAGATTTGAAAAATCAGAAAATTACACGGGTCGTGTACTAGTTTTACACGCCCCGTGTAACTTTATGGAAGTCCATAAATTTCATGCAATTTCAACTCTTCGGGAGACAGAAAATTACACAGGTCCATAGCCCAATTTACACGGACTGTGTAATGTCTCTAGAAGAATAACTAAGAGACAGAAGGTTACACGGGGCTCCTTGTATTTTACACAGGCCGTGTAACATATACAGTAAAGAATCTCAAGAGACAGAAAGTTACACGGGTCCCAACACTCATTTACACGGGCTGTGTACTTCGACAGATTTTGTAAATTTTGGGTAGAAATTTACACGGCCCTACTGTTGGGACCTGTGTAGTGATACACGATCCGTGTATTTCATCGTAGACGTGACTCCTGAGCATGAAACGCTAGAAACGAAGAGTCCTAACGGCTCTTTAAATACACCCCTAGCATTAAAACCCTTCATAAACACAAAACCCTTCATTTACTCCCTTCCTAGCCTATAAAAACCTCTAAAATCTCATCTCCCTTCACCAAAATCATACTCTACTCCTTCCCAAAAACACACCCATGGCTCCTGCGAAGAGATCTACAAGGAGGATTGGCTCTTCTTCAAGATAAAGAGGAGAATCCTCACTTTCTCCACCCCAGCCTCCAACCTAACACCCAAGAATGAGGGTAGCCACTCCCCAACCATCTCAACAAGCCCCTCCTCCACTGCAACCATAGCCACAACTCGCTCCACAACCTGAAATCTCTATTCCTTGGGGATTTCGAGATGATGCCCACAAAGCAATGTGCACCCGACTTCATGCCCAAAAAATATCCTCCACCAAATACATAGATTTTTTGCTTTTAGAGCAAATAGGGTTGCAAGAGAAATCAATGGGCTACTTGACAGCATTGGGTGGACAAGGTTCACCCAACTCCAATTTTCGGCTTACAAAGACACAACGTTGGAATTTCTGGGTAGCTTCAAGGCCAACTTATGGCCCACCGATAGGGAAGACATGGGCAAAATTGAGTTTCACCTACTTGGTGTAGACCGGGTAATGAATATGGACGAGTTCAACACCATCTTCGGCTTTGATAGTATTGGCCACCAAGAAATCCCAAGGAATCGCATGTTGTACAACAACATCAACTTTTGGGATTCCATTGCACCAAACACAGAGCCCTACAACTCCAGTAAATCCAAATCAACGGGCATTACTAGTCCAGCATTGTGATACATGCATCGCTTCGTCGCCCACACCATCATGGGCCGTGGCGACAGCTTTAGCGTTGTTAACGCCAGTGAGCTATTTTTCCTATGGTGCATGGTCACCGGGCAGCGGTGCAGCACTGGCTTTTTCTTGTGCAACCATCTCCAAAGCCTTTGCCATCAACCTACTAGGCACATAGTGCTTGGAGGCCTTGTCACCACCATTACCCTCCACTTCGGCTTCGTTCCAGGACATCACAGACTGTGCTTTGTTACTGGAACATCGAGAATTGATCAAACTATATGCATATCCATGGGGATATGTAAGAAGGTGGGCAATAAATGCTACTTGGTGATTGCCAAAGGAAATATAATCCCTCAAAGAGACAAGGCAAGGGAGGGACCCGGTGAGACTTCATAGCCTTAAGAAGAAGGGCAAGGGCAAATGTTCAAAGAGTCCCCTATCCGAGTGCCTCCATACACACCACCACTGACAGACCCGATCCTTGCATAACTGCAGTGCATGAAGACCACAATATACGATAGGATGCGAGCTATCGAGGACAGCCTCCAGGAAGCACACAACAAGCTGGACATTCTAATGGATAAACTAGATGAGGAGGATGAGGAGGAAAAGGAGAAAGGATCACCAGCATCACCATCATCATCATCAGAGGCCTTTTAGCGATAGGACTATAGGATAGGATCTTTATTGTAATATCTTACATGCCCTAGTCCTAACTTAAAACCATAGCTCTCTTTTATTTGCTTTATGTTCAAAAATTTTCAATGCTTAATAAATATTATGCTTCCTTAAAATTTTTGTACGTTTGATCTGATCTTGCACATTATATTGACATTGCGGACAATGTCTGGTTTGAGTTTGGGGGGGATACATTTGCACTTACATATCATTATATGCACATCATTGCATTGTTTAAATTCAGCTACATTATTCTTGTGTATCAAAATTTTCGAGAATTTTTAAAAATTTTTGGATTGTAAATTGTGAAACTTAGCACTATAACCAAATTTTTTGTAAGCTAATAATTGGACTCCATGGGATAGAGGAATGAACGTATCTAGATAGGTAAAAAGGGATTCTAACATGTTGTTTGTAAAGAAACTAATCTCTTTAATGGAACTAGACTAGTTAAACCTCTTCATAACTATTAATTTATCACATTAAACTTGTAAAATTAGGAGAATAATTTTTGAAATACAAGCAAACCTAAAAACTACCTCACTATCTCTAGAACATATCTCTTAGACCTATCAAGGCGAAATCCTAGCATATGCTTGATGAAGAAATGATTAAGGCATTCTTTGATATAACCTCACTGAGCCTTAGCCATCCCTAATTAAAATGTATATCCTTTGTAGCCAACTTGAAGCCTATGTTTATCCCTTAGAATTTATTAATTACCCATGTTATTTACCTAGCTCCTAGCCTAAGTACCTACCACACCCTTCTGAGGAAGCAAAATGCATAAGGAAAATGAAGAGAGGATGTAGTACACAAGTAAGAGTGCAAGTGTGCAATAGAAATCAAAGAAAAACTTGCCTTTCCAACCCAGTAAAAGCAATGAGTTTGGGGGAGAGGACAAAAAGGAAAAAGAAAAGAAGTCCCAAGATAAGTGTCATGGAAGTATGCTTGACAATATAAAAAGCCAAAAGCCTTTCCTCTCCACACAAAATATGTAGAAACGAACTCAGTATACTTGGATTTTATGCATATATGCTATCCTCATTTTTGCATTCCCTAAAAACCTTTCATTAGCAACCAAGTTTATCCCTCTAACCCCATTACAACCCTTTTAAAGAACTTTTGATCTTTTGAAAAAGCACATGCTACATTAGTGGAGATAAAAAATTGAGATATGCCTATGGAGTTAGAATTGAAATACTTCATCTCAATTACTTACGAAAGAGGCAGATTTGGGGAAGTTAGTGTTTCTTAATTCTATCCCGATAAAACAGGTTGTTTGTGGCTTATTAATGGTCTTGTATAGAGGAATAATTAGTCAAAACACTATGAAATGAGGTTAAGTTCCAAACAGGCAGCTGTTAGAACCCTTATGTCTTGAAAAAGGGGAGTTGGTATGAAGGTTGGAGGAGTTCAATTCTATGCTTATTAAATTGATGGTTGTATTCCTAAGTATCCCCTGAAATATGCTTTAAAATAGAGTTTTGTTTTGCTTGGGGACAAGCAAAAGTTTAAGTTTGGGGGTATTTGATACACTTGAATTGTATAGATGTTTTTATGCACATTTGTATTCTAAATCATAGAATTTAGGCAAGTATTTTCATATATAGTAGTTGATTTCATTAGTTTTCATAAATTCTGCTGCCAAGCCCTTAATTCCATATTTTCTACATTATTTTAGGTGTTTGGGTGAAGCCCCAAAGAATGGGAGTGCAAAGGAAAGCTTAGAGAGGTAAAAAGACAAAGAATTGCTACTAATACAAAGTAAACGAGCCGTGTAAACCAAGCCCTAGACCCGTGTAACTCTCTACCAGAAGAAAGCCAAGAGAATCGATGAGAAACACAAGTACACGGGTCATGTAAGTAGACCCGTGTAATCTACAGGGACCCATGTAAATCTCTACCAAGGGCAAGCTTGAAGAACCTTATGGGAACAATAGTACACACGGCAGTGTAATCGTGTGTGGTACTGCACTGCACTGTAACTTTCATTACACGACCCTACTTTACAGGACTCGTGTAGTGACACACGGGCCGTGTACTATGCTACAGCCTATTTTCTGACTCGAATTCCCCTCCTGTTTTCTGATCCGAACTAGACTCCTAAAGCCTTTTGGACTCAAAATGACCTAACCCTAGAGCAATCAATATAAATAGCAAAGAAAACATCAAGAAGAGAGGTCGGTGACTGTCGTTGGGATTGCTACTAAAGGTTGCTTCTATCAGGCTCTACATCAAGTACCAAAAGAAGTTTTCCAGCTGAAGCTCCACAAGGTCAAAGCTGCAAACTCTCTTTGGTTCCTTCGTTTTATCTCCTTAGACAGATTTTTATTATTTTATTTCTTCTGCATAACTCTCTTTTCATTGTTTTTATTTTTTATCATGACATTTGTTAAACTCACCATGAGTGAGTAGTTTTCTTATCTTGGATTTGGGAGAGTAGCTCTTATAATTATTATTATGGATAAACACCGAGTTTTATTTATTGGATTTGAGATTCGTTTATTTATTTAATTTCTTGCAATCTTAATGCATGCTATGTGTTGGTATCCACTTAGTTATGATTGTAGATGTTAATTGAAGGACTGAAAGGTGAAGATTAACATTAGAAAATCAAGATCTTGAACCTAGGAATTCTGACCTAGACATAGGCTGATACCTTTGTGGAACCTAAAAATTGGTTAAAGGTCTTAAAGGATTTTAATTAATTTGATCACCACGAAAGTAGGGTTCGAGTTAATTAGAATACACCCCAGATGCCTTGAGAGAGGATTTAGGATAGCTTTGGACTAATTTCCATCAAGGAAAACGATCCTCAAATCAGTAAATAAATGAGATAACATTCCTAGTAAGATTCAAGTGTGAAATATTAATTTCAGAATTACTTCAAATAAATCATTTCATTTTAAGTTTACCATTTTAGTGTTTAAAGTTAACAAACTTCATTCCCTAAGTATTCGATAGCCTAGACAGTCAAGATTTCTATGTAGATTGGTACTTGCTAAACAAAATTGCTCGTGGGAATGATACTCTACTTATCACTTTATTACTTGTTAGTGATACGTGCACTTGTGGTAATTTCAAAAAAGTGAAACAATACCCAAATTAAGAGATTGATTTTGATGCATTAATAGAAACTGATTCTAAATGATTATGAATGCCATGTATACGCCCATTAGAATAAACATCAAACAAGTAAGTAAAAGGATTGGTCATGTTATTGATCTTTGCCTCGAAATCTTTATCAAGTACATCAGAATTGGAAACATTAGTATCACTACTGTGAGCATTACAAAAGATAGACTCAAACTTAGGGGTGTAGCTTTAGGTGTTTGGCTTTCTATTACAGTCCTTAGATTAATGGTGCTGATTTTCTACTCTAATTCTTTCACATGTGATAACCCCTAATCATATGTCAAGGTAATTGCCCTCTCTTTCAAGAACTGAGGAGGCTTTGGCTCTTCTTCCTCTTCTGTTGGCTCATAGCCCAAACCATGACTCATGATCTGCCCCTTCATCTCAAGAAAAGTCACCAGACCATTTATACTTTCTCCTAGGCCTGTACTAAGGAAAAACTTCATCTCAATAACTTGAAAATCAGACATTAGTGGAACTAAACCATCTAGTTGTAATACAACTACCTCCTCATCAAAATTGGTCCAAACATCTAAAGGACCCTCATCATAGCTAGAATTATGACAAATGTCAACAACCATTATAGACTGAGGTTCATTGGGCTTTTGGATGGGTTGGATAAAGTCAATAATTCTGTTAGGGTTATTTGGGGTGATATTGATTTTTTTGGTCAACTATCCTTTTGGCATCAATTAGGTCTTAGATATCATGCTTAAGTTGAAAGCATTAGTCGGTGTCATGACTGTGGGCATTGGTAGAACCGGTAACATTGATTGATATCATAGCTAGGTGGGAGTGGATTTGGTAGTGGTATGGGTGCTAAGAGCTGTAGGAGGTCTTGAGCTTTGAGATGCTCCAAAACTTGGGATAAGGGTTGGCTAAATTGGAAAAATCTCCTTGGCATGAGAGACACAATTTGAACCTCAATAACTTTAATGCCACTTAATTGGCCTACCTCGGGGCCTCTTTTCAAAGTTGACCACAATTTTCTCTTCTAGCTCAAACATCTTAGTGTTAATATTTCATCAAGCATGGCCATAGCTTCTTTCATCTTAAGTAGTGCAGGTGAAATCCTTACTAGTCTTTTCCCTTCCCTAACCCAAGTGACTTGATTGAAAGTCTCTTTGGTGTGTTTTGAGACTATGTTTGCTCAAAAAAATAGGATTTAAGGGTTAACCTAAGTATGCTATATACATGAATGCAATACATGAATGGACCATTTTTTTCTTTTTTTTCCTTTTTTTTTTGTTGCCTTTACTTTTACAAAACCAAAACTGAACCATACCAATGGAACCAAAACTGAACCAAAACCAGACCATATAAACTGAACTAAAATCGGATCAAAGACTGAATCAAAACTGAAAAAAAAAATCTCTAGAACTAAATTTTCGCCCCCTTATACCTTCAACTCTCACGTGCAGGATAAGAAAAAAATTCTATCCTAGGCTATGGTACACTGGACACACCAATAAGGGGTGGTCCAGGATGATCCTTCCCTTACAAATAAAGGATTTATATCCTTAAAGTTTAACCATAAGTAAGCATCCTCTTGCTTAACACGAGTTTTAAAATGGACTTGGGCCTATACACACATTGGGTTTATGCATAGGCCTAGGTTCATCTCAACTACCACTAGAACTTATGGTTTAAACAGTAAGGTTATAAATCCAGTGCAACAAAAATCTAAGGGGTACCTAGGGTTGAAATCTATGGCTCATGGGCTTTATTGGGCAGGAAAGGTCACCCATGTGAGAGCTTGTCCATTAAGCACAACGGCCGGAGCTGTGGCTCTTTTATATACTCGAAGGTACGGGCATGGGATGCTAGCATTCACCAATTCGTCATAGCTTGAGTAGAACCATGGTCTCCTTGGCTAGTACTAACGGGGCTAAAAGGGTAAGGGTGATCTGCGTGATAGTGTAGTGCAATGTAAAAAGTTCAACAGAGGAATAATATTAGACTAATAGAAACATGTTGGAGTAACTATCCATTTAGTCCCAGTGGAGTTGCCAAACTGTAGGGAGGGGGGGGGGGGCGTGAGGCAAAATATCTTCCATTATAATTATATAAAATGTACTAGGTAATGCCCAGGAAAGATGGTGGAGTCACAATGGTCTCATTTAAGTACCACTTCCTTAGATAGTATTTCCTAAACATGCACTTCACACAATCCTAATAGAATCAAACCACTGGTAAGTACCGTCTTCCCATAATACTACCATGGTACTAAGGATTTATGCCACGAAGGCATAGATAGACAAGAGTCGCCACCCGAGTAATAACCGGGTCATATTCAGTTTTTCTTTCGAGGGTCATGGATGGAAACTTACTCCTTGCAGAGTTTCCACAACCGTCATTACCATAGCCTAATATCTAGGTTCGGGATAGCAGATACATAAGGGAAAGGTGTTAGGCACCTCTTATGCTTGGTCTAACCTCGTTGATTCGAGTGTCAGTCCTCTACTAATGCTTATAGAAGTCTTGTTTATTATTCCTTTATTAAACTTTATCCTAAAAAATGCAATTCTAATCCTACACACGCAAGTAATTCACAAAAGGGTTGTTGTTTACGCACAATTTTCATGCACAAATAATTTCTATCTATGGAGTTGCTAATTATTTAAATAATATTTATCAGATGACTAAAATTAATTTATTATTGAGAATTTAATTTATAAACAAATTCAATTTCAAATAACCTTACGTTTCTATTTAACCTAATTAATTAATTTTCACTATGTTACCCTATGGATAATTGAACTAAGTTAATTATGCACATGTGTAATAAAGATTTCTTTCATGTAAATTTATTTTACAATTACCAAGTGTTAAATTAAATTTATTTTACATGCCAATGTTAGTTTAATTTACAAATAAGATTAATTTTAATTTACAAAGTATTTATTTAAATTAATTACATGCAAAAGTCAGTTAAATTAAAGACAAGGTTAATTTTAATTTACCAAATAAAAATTCTATTATTACTACAATTTTATGCCAATGGTTATTCGAGGAGTTTAGAACTACTTACCTGTTGGTAAATGCAGTTGCCATTGGGGTAAGCTACCCTTAAAAAAGGGTCTTCTCTTCTAGTATGGCAATGATATCCCTGACTTACTCTCGTTTAGCTCCACATAAGCTCCACGCAAATGTCCTCTTTGGTACTTACCTTAGGGCTACTTATCAATTTTGTTTGTAATAAAAAATAAATAAACGAAAGAAAATAAAAGAAATAAAAAATATTAATAACAATTTACATTGGATTCTAACTCTAGTCTTCTAAAGGGTTAAGATTCCTAATTAGTTATAACTACCTAATGGTCTAAGTCTTCTAACATGATCCAAAAACTTCATAACACTTCTTGAATTAAAAGAACACAGAAAAATAGATCAAATATCAATTAAAACCCAAGAAAATACAAGAACATGCATAAATATATAATTTTCAAATTCTGGCAAATTAACGGTAGCAAGAAATCTAATTTTTTAAAAATAGTTAGACATGCCTAAAAGTCATAAAAAAAATTACAGAAGACGGCCTACATATCATACAAGATCATAAAATTTATAAATCAAACAAAACCCTAGCCGAATGGTCTACATAAATCGTAAATTTTCTAAGTTGCAGAATCGTACTACTTTTTTGTAAAATTCATAACTCATTAACCACAATAGATATGAATGCAAAACCAATTGAAAAATATTCATAAGATTCTTGAAATTAATTTTAGACACTAGATTTACACAACAATATTAAGAAACAAGGGAGATATGGGCTCCATAAATTAGGTATCCTGCAAATCGGTTTTTATAGGAACCCTAACTTCAAATAGCCATAACTTATAAAATATTAAAGCTTTTTTAGTGATTCTTGAGCCTAAAATTAATAGAATTTCATTAAGAATATGAATATAATTTGTACAAATTTTTTACAGATTCAAAAAATAATGAAAAATAATAAAAATACGAGAGACAAAAAGCTGAATATGTGCAGAGTTGTGTATCCTCTCAAATTAAACATGATTATACGATCTATATGAACATATAAAATAAATTTAAAACAAGGAACATAGAATTAAACATTACATGGCATAGATCTTGAAAAGAAAATAAAAGAACTAACCTTTAAGAAATATCGCTAGAAAAAAAAAAAAAAGAAGAACTGAAAGAATTTTGGCTATTCCTCTCTTTAATTTTTTTTTCTTTTTTTGTCTTCTCCTCCACCGTTTTTTTTCTCCCCCTCCTTTTTTTTTTATTTTTTATCAGTGGGGTATTTAGAGGGTTTTGGGAGAGAGGTGTGATAGGGTTTGGAGTCCTAGGGTGATAAAGTTCAGATAACTTAAACAACTAGGATTGCAGAATTTGGGTGAGACTGAGATATGGATGAGGTGTTTCAACCAATAGGAAGAGAGGGGAAGGAGAAGGCACCAATAGAAAGTGAGGAAGAGGTGTGGTAGGGTTTGAGGTCCTAGTTTAATAAGGTTCAGATAACTTAAACAACTAGGATTGAGGAATTTGGGTGAGACTGGGATATGGGTGAGGTGTTCCAACCAATACGAAGAGAGGGAAAGGGTGTGGTACCAATAGGGAGTGAGGAAGAGAATGGGACCAATGGGGAAGAGAGAGTTTGTATAGGAGAGGGATAGAGAAAAATATATTTTATTATTTTAATTTTCAAAAATAAATTAAATGTGTCCTATTTAAAATTCCTAACTAGGCTTTCTTAGGTCCACGACGCCCAATTAAACTCAATTAGGTCCATTTAAGAACTATCCATATTAAATTTAAATAAAACAAAATTTTATTTAAATTAAATTAATTTCCCAAAAAGCATATTAATTTTTTTTTTCAAGATCATGCCACGAAATAAATAATTCAGTTCCATGCATTCAATTATATCTTACAGTCATATAATTTTTCATCATCGGGTTTCCTACAGCCTCAATGCTTATACTCATCACAAAATAAGAGTCTACAAAGAGCGAGGAGACAATGAGGTAGTAGTTTCCTCAACTTTTTATATCAGGTAAATTTCGAGGACGAAATTTTTATTTAGAGGGGAAGATTGTAACGTCCTAGACTTTTGTGCTCTGAATAGTGCCATATTCTATCAGTGAATAGTACTATTTAAAGTCAGTCTAAGGACCAAAAATAAGATAACAATAAAATGAAATAAGTATTATAAAAATCAAAGTATCATCGGGTTATGGACTTAATCGGTATAACTGAAAAAGATTGACTATAACTCGATGAGGGCATTTTGGTCATTTGATGCCCAGAGTTGACTTTTAACCTAAATGTCCACTAAAATGAGTAACTTTAAAATTTTGAAAATGGATTAAAAATATGAAGCTATATGGAAAGTGAAGAAAGGACATAGAGGGAATTATTAGAATTATTAAAATTAAAATTATTATAATTAATATATAAATTAACAATAGGCTAAATATGAGTAATATGAGACAAATTTCATTAAATGAAGCCATCTTCTTCCTCTTGAAGTCCCTTTGGCTGAAACGCATGCTTGTTCTTCCTCCCCCATTTTCAAGCTTCCAAAGCTTGACTTCCCATGCCATTTCACCATAAAACCCATACTTCCCTTCACCAAAACTTGAACTTTCACCTTGGAGAAATGTTTGGCGGCCAAGAAAGTGAGGGAAACTTGAAGTTTAGAAGCTTGGAAAACTTGATAAGAGAGGTTAGTGCAATACTAATCTTCCCTCTTTCTTTAGTTATTGTTAACAAGTTAAATTGGGTTGGTATTGCATGAAAAGGAAAGAAAATGATAAATATAAATGAAAGTGGAATTTCGGCAGCCATGTAACGCCCTCACTTTAGATAGTCCGTACGTTCTACTGTTCCGATGACCAATGTCTAACCGGACAACTAGAATATCTAGAACTATAATTAAACTAGAGTGAGTAGTTATAAATAGACCAAATAATGGTGAGAAAAATTAAGAAAAAATTTTAGAAATAAAATACAATAAAGTTAAATGAGATGGTGCCCTAGTGATGGGTGACCCAACGGGAAGTTGCTGTAAAAATAGCTAGTAGCCCTAAACCCAAGAGAAATCCCGTGAAATAATTCATGGGACGTCAGAGAAGAGTTACGGCACCCTAGGTAGCATTAGAATGTCAAGAAAAGGTTAGAAGAATTTTTAAGATCGATACAGATAGTTTTGGCTCCTTAAGCCAAACGGAGGGCATTTTGATCATTTCGTCTTCAGAGATGATTTTTTACTAACTTGTCCAGTCAAGTAAGTGAGATTTATGACATAAAATATGAATAAATATTGCTAAAAATTTAATTAAAAATGAGTAAAAGAAAAAGAAAAGAAAAGAAAATCCAATAAAAATTAGAAAAGCCATCTTCCACTTTTTTCCTCTTCATGGCCGAACTCCATGGGAGTTATGCTTCCACCATTTTCCTTGCAATTGAGCTTCAATTTCTCATGCTTTTCACCATAAAAGCCCTAGCCACCTTCACTAAAAATTACACCCACACCAAGGACAAGTGATTGGTTGCCAAGAAAGTAAAGGAAAATCTAAGTTGGGCTAAGAGAAAATTCTACCACTAAGGTTAGTGCTACCTTCTTCCCTTTCTCTTCTTTAAACTTGAACTTGAGTAGGAAAATGGAAAGAAATTCAAGAGAAATTGAAAATTTATTCATGTTTAATTCAAGAGAAATTTTGGCTAGCTTATGAGTTAAGGGAGTTGATGAATTTGAATGAAATAAATTGTGATTATTGGAGTTGTTTAGTGTGTATATATGATTAGAATGTTAGTTTTGCATGGGTTGTATGAAATGGACATTTGAGAATTAGGGTTTGAGGCATAAAGTTAGGGTTTTGTTCATGTGTTATGGAATTGGAGTCCTAACGGTCAATTAGTGACTATTTGGCTATATTTGATGAGGAATTGAAGTGATTTATGCCAATGGAATTGAGGTTAGGTAGGCTGCCTTAGGTGACCTGTAGGGCTAAATGTGAGTCCAGCAAGTTTGGGCAGTTGTAGCTTGAGAGGTGTAGGTTCAATTGGTGTAAGGCCAATTGGACATGAAACTAGACACATAATGGCACAACTTTGATGAAGAAACCTTGCCTAGAAAATAAAATTAGAATACCCTAAAAATTGACCAAATCGGTGTAACCAATTCTGGACCTAGTAAAAGTGACCAAATCTGTTCATTTGGCCATAACTCAGTGTAGAAATATCCAATTGACCTGAATTTTATATCAACGGAAAGCTTAGACAACCTTTATGTAGAACACAAACTCAAATTCTGGACTTAACCTAATGGAATTGTCCACCAAAATCAGGACACCAAATCTAGCAGAACCAATTCTGCCCAGAATTTTGGGTACAAGTAAATTCGGCCAGTTATGGTAAAATGGCCATAACTTGAGCTACAAAACTCCAAATGGAGTGATTCGAAAAAAAAAAAAATTAAAGAAGACACAATAAGAAACAACTTTCATGAAGAAAGTTTTATCAAATTTTTACTGTAGCTAGGTCCAATGGAACAGTGAATTTGGACCTCAAATTCTGAAAAATTGAAATAAAACCTAGGAGGCTAGGAATTGAGTTTGGCAATCAACGCCAACAAAAATAAAATGCAAAATGTGGTATCTTGGTGAACTTTGGCTTAACAAATCTATTATGAATTAAAAAGTCAACCTATGAAGGGAAATGGTCAAGTGATGTGACACCCCTTGCCCGTCTACTGTGTAGCCGAGCAAGATATGCCACTCAGTGTGCCGGAGCACCCATTTCGTATTTCCATTACAATTTATCCCTTTTTAATTCATTTATTTACAATTTTTAATAAATCTGAATTTTTTTTGCAATTTTTATAGAAAATCCGGCAGAGTACCGACTATAAATTGGAAAAACAGTTCTTCTGAACCTGTTTAAAGACACTTCCAATATAATTTCCAAATTCCAAACACCATTATATACACATTTCAACTCAATCTCAAAATCTCAATACTATTTTCAGAATTTTTCTGTTCACATCATCACTTGAAGCATATTCATGAATATTTCTCAACATTTCCTTTTTCAACATAATATACAGAAAATTTCAATAACTTGAAATTTCATATCTTTACATTATCACATAAGTTCAAAAGTTTTTAATTACAATCAAAACTAATACAAAATGCAAAATACAAAATGCCACCCAAAGTCCTAATGTCCTACCAAGTGCACTGTGGATGTGAGGTGACTCTGGACTCAATATGCAGCTCTGAAAGTTCACCCGGTCTGATGTTTGCTGGGCTCTCCAGATATGTCTCCAGTACCTGCGAGTGGCAAAAGCAACATGCTAACCAATTCTGCTTAGTGGTGACAATATAAAATACAATAAAATAACTAAAATAAAGTAAATATGCAGAATGTATGTTTACATTATTTTGGTAGACTTAATTCCTGGTATTTATTACAGTATAATTTGATTAAAAATTTATAAGATTCATTATCATTGCCCGAGTAACCCATACTAGTCGACTGGACTGGATAAATGGGTAAACTGGCACTAGGTACTAAGTACCTCGGACCATCACACCATCGGTCACATTGTGTCTCCCGGTGTGCAACAGAACAACTAATAACCTGTAATAATCATCAAGGATATAATTCAAGTATAATAACTCAATTACCATAGCCGAAGGCTATTTTATCACAAAATGGCATGGGAGGCCATTAAACACAGAATGGCATAAAGCCATATGCAGTACTGCTAATAGAACCCTATTGGCATTGTCACACCCTACCCCTCTGTAAGGCATAACATGATCCCATAGTATACCTAATGAATTACTAACTCTGTCTACTGATAACCCATTAAATACACTACAAGGGATTTTAAAAACTTTTCTTACTTCTTTTACAGTGGTGAGCACTATTTACAGGTATTAAAAACTTTGGTGAACTGAAGTGAAACAACTAACTCATTTGGTTTATTTGGAATTCCTGTAAAAATTTTGGCAAAGTGCCATCTGTATTTTGGACAAAACAGCTTCTTAAAACTCAGTAAAAGCACTTCAATAATTTTCCAAATCTCAACTCCAATACATTTCTCAACACAACAATTTATCAACTCAATTCCATAGAAATTTGTCAAAGTCTGAGATAAAGAAATATAATACAATTTTTACAAGTCAAATAACTCATAATTAATTTATAACTTCAAGGTACAATTTGAATTTACAACTGCTCAAAACCAAAAACAAAATGTACATACAGTGTCATACATTCTGATACAAAATGCAAAATATTGGTATACTCATTATACTGTAATCCTCACTTTGGATGTATATGCAGCCTAGTCTCACGCCTCTGTCTGTCTCTACTGCGGCAATAAAAGCTATCGCTGAGATAATGTCTCAGTGGTGCACAACATTAACCAAATACAAATTTAAATCACAATTCATAAATCATGTAAATAGTGGAGACTTAAAACCATAGTCAAATTTAAGACAATAAAGGTCAATAAGAATTTAAACTCCATTTCTCAATATCACAATAGATTTTCATAAGTCAGGTCATGTTTGAATTCAAAAGACAGTATATGTCAATGAGAGTTTAAATCCATTTCACAATCTCACAGTACAAATCAATAAATCACTTACAGCTTAATCATGATCCATAGTTCAATTCGTCCCAAAAGCCGATGGCTAATGAGGTATTCAATTCGTCCCAAAAGTCGATGACTAATGAGGAATAACATGGCTAGCTAGCAAAAATATGAGTACTCATCCAATTCGTCCTCAACAGGCACACACCTCAACACTTGACGAGAGGAATTCAATTCGTCCCACTAGACAAGCTAATGAGGAATACAATCAATATACATGATAGCTGTGGTTTCAAACCATTTCCAATGCTTTTTAATCAATAAGTATCCATCAATGTCATTCAAACAATTTTTCACAGTTTCAAACCATTCACAATATTTTTCAATCAATAAGTGTCCATCAAACTCATTTCCACAATTTAAAACAATAATATACAAATAGTCAATATTTATTTCAATTGAAAATAATTCAAAAGAAACAGTTGTTGTGCACAAACCTCTGATATTTGTCTCCTGGTCCTGACTCAGTATTTCTTTCCCTTTTGCTGAGCCCTTGTTAACTGAGAAACACAATTTGAAGTGTTTCAGTGCTAAATTAATTTGCCTCTAACGATAATGTTCGATAAGCAATTCACTGAATACCTTTATTTGCTTAATCACCTAATATACCGACCCTCGATGTTTTCTAGGTAAATTAGGTTTTAGTGTCATTAATATATCACACTCGATAGGGTTTTAGGTTTGGTACACGCTACCAATTTCATTTCTATGTATACTGCGTTTCCTTGCATTTTATTGCAATTTGTCGGATTCCGGGATACTGGTTTGACCTAGCCGGACGGCCTAGTTTCCTCGGTTTTTGGGTTTTGTTCAAAACTACAAACTTGTATATCTATGTCTTATGGACCGCGGTGCAAAAGTTTAGGTCATTCTGAGTTAAGTAGACCAAGTTATGGTCATTATACTATTGCTGGTCAAATGGTATCAAATTAGGTCAATTTTAGGTCAATTTGGTCAACTCTGGTTCGGCCAGTTTTTGGACCCGAACTTGTGCAAGTTGTTTGACTTGCTTATAGTCATTTCTGGGCTTTGGTGTCTTCATAAGACTTGTAGGTACGGGTCTTAGCTATTCATGGTTAAAATTTCAGGTCAATTGGACCTGTTTTGAGTGAGTTATGGCCTAAACACTCACTGCTGCCCAATTGGTCATTTTTCAGGTCCTAATTGCACCTAATCCGAATTGGTCATTTTCTTAGGTCACCTTGCAAGCAGAATTTTGGTATGTTTTCTCAATGAAAGTTGGCACATTTTGTGCCTAGTTTCACCTCCAATTGGTCTCATACCAATTGAGGTTACACATTTAAACTTATTGGCTAAAATGTACACTGCCCTTAGTTACTTTGCTTAACACACATCAATTACACACATTTACCTTGCAATATGTTTACTTCCCTACCAAATCTGTTTTGGTACATTACCAAAACCACATCCCACTTCACATTAACATCTCTTTGGGCAGATTACAATTATCTTCAATACACCAATATAACTCTAATTCCCAAAGTCCAAACACAATTACACATACACATAACATTACTAGTTTTTACATACTCTTTACACAACAAGTTCATATACATATCCATCAATCCTTCTATGTCAATATTCTGCCAACACCTCCATGAATACATACATTTATTCAAGTGTCCCCAAGCTGCCGAAATTGTCCTTCAACACCAAGTGTCCTACAATTCATTAAATCCCATTCCAAGTGCAAAAATCACCTTATACATGTGAAGTAATTCACTAGGTTATTAAATCATCATGATCAACATCATTTCTCATCAAATATATGCACAATTATTTCATCAAATACATGACTCCATGGCTGTCCAAAATGAACACAACAATAACTCTTCAAACTCAAAAATTTTCTTCACAAATCCAACACCCATAACATGCACACAAAACTTAACAAAGCTATCTTCAAAAATACTAACTTACCTTATGGTTGAAACTTGCCAAACCTTGATTAAACTTCTTAAAATTGGTATCAAACTCTTCCTTATGATGTGTAGACAAACTTTCATGAAGCTACTTAAGGGATTGGAGTTGAAATGGAAGGATTAGATGAGCTTGCATGAAACGCCAATGGAGGCTTCCTCTCACCTTCAATTCGGCAATGTTGAGAGAACCTTGAGGAAGATGAAGTTCAGCTGGTTAGTGGACTTACATCAGCCCCATTTAGTGTTTAATTAATCCATTAATGGTCCTCTAACTCCAAATAATCATATAATAAGCTAATTGTTCATTTATTCCACATTAACCCATGATTTTAGCTATTTACTTTAGGTACCACCAAATTAATTTTTCATTTTATTTTCTAAGTGTAATAATATTTATTTTTAATGGACATTTAGGTCAAAAGACAATTCGGGATGTCAAATAACCATAATGCCCCTGTTCGGGTTGCATTCCCGATTTTTCGGTAACACCGGGTTTTGTCTGTTTTTCGATTTCTCACTTTTCTTTGTACTAATTATTTAATTTTTCTTTGATCTTTCTAATGATATTTATTCTTCAATAAGGGTCTATTTAAGTCCTAAAAATGTTTTCCAGGGTTCCCCACAATCCAGGGCTAGTCAACGGTCCACGCCGTGACTTCCCGGTGCGGTCACCCATCGCTAGGGTTTACGGCTCACTTAACTTGGTTACATTTCTTTGCTATGATTTTTCCTTTGTTTTTCTTGTATTTTCTTTTCTTTTATTTCATTATTTTATGTCTCCTCACTCATATTGAAGTGTGGTTCTAGGCATCCTAGCTGTCCGGACAGCACTGGTCACCGGAACAGCAGAACACACTATCGAACTTAGGGGTGTTACAATTCTCCCCCCCCTTAAATAAATTTCATCTCGAAATTTTACCTGGCATTAGTCTCTGAACAGCTATGGGTGCTGTCTCCTCATATCCTCTTCACGTTCCCAAGTAGCTTCCTGGCCTGAATGATGGTTCCACAAAGACTTTAACTGTGTGTATCTGCTTATTCTCAACCGCTTCACCTCATAAGCCGAATTTTTATGGGTTCTTCCTCATATGAGAGGTCTGGATTTACTTCAATCTCTTCAATCGACAAGACATGAGATGGGCCTGATCTGCACTCTCCTTAACATGGACACATGGAAGACACTGTATCTTTGCTAGCTCGAGGTAATGCCAACCGATATGCCGAGGACCCACTCTTTCCGTAACCTCATATGGTCCTATGTAAACGAGGACTCAGTTTCCCCTTTCTGCCAAATCTCATAATCCTCTTCCAAGGAGAAACTTTGAGGAATACCTTATCACCCACTGCATACTCAATATCTCTTCTTTTCATATCAACATAGGACTTCTGACGGTCTGATGCAGCCTTGAGTCTATCTCTAATCAATCTGATCTTTTCCTCTGTCTGCTGGACAATTTCTGGCCCAATCATCTTCCTTTCACCTACTTCATCCCAACATAAAGGAGTTCTGCACTTTCTGCCATACAAAGCTTCATATGGAGGCATCCCTATGCTTGATTGGTAGCTGTTGTTATAAGCAAACTCAATCAAAGGCAAGTGTGTATCCCAACTACCTTCAAATTCAATCACACAAGCCCGTAACATATCCTCCAATATCTGAATAACCCTCTCAGACTGGCCATCTGTCTGTGGGTGGAATGCTGTGCTGAAGTTCAATCTAGTTCCTAGGGCTCTCTGAAGACTACCCTAATCTGAAGTGAACCTAGGGTCTCGCTGATACAATTGATACTAGCACTCCATGTAGTTTTACAATCTCATATATGTACAATCTGGCCAATCTTTCCAGGCTATAATCCATCCGAACTGGCAAAAAGTGAGCAGACTTAGTCAATCTGTCAACTATAACCCATACTGCATCATGGCTACTCTGTGTCCTTGGAAGTCCTGTAACAAAATCCATAGTTATTTGTTCCCATTTCCACTCTGGTATTGACAAAGGATGTAACAAACCAGCTGGAACTTGATGTTCTGCCTTTACTTGCTGACAAGTTAGGCATTTGGAAACAAATTCAGCTATGTCTCTCTTCATACCCATCCACCAGTAATGCTCTTTCAGCCCTCTGTACATTTTAGTTCCACCAGGGTGCATAGCAAATGGAGACTCATGTGCTTCCTTCATAATGATTTGTCTCAATTCCACATCACTAGGAGCGCACATTCTACCCTGATGTACCAATAAACCATCATCTCTCACGGAGAATTCAGGTTTCTTGCCCTGCTGGACTTCTTTCAGTAGCTTCTGATATTTTTCATCACTCGAGCACCATTCGACCGATCAATCAACACCGGGCCGTACATGCCATGCAACTACCGACCCTCATCATCAATCTCTAAACCGCATGTCAGGCTTTCAATTCATATACCATGGACAAAGGAGAAACTCGAGACTTGCCATAGTCTTACGACTTAAGGCGCCACCACCACATTTGCTTTCCCTGGCTGATAGTCTATTAAGCAATCATAGTCTTTAATCAGCTCTAACCATCTCCTCTGCCTCAAATTCAATTCCTTCTGGGCGCCCAAATACTTCAAGCTCTTGTGATCTGTGTAAATATAGCATTTCTCCCCATACAAATAGTGTCTCCAGATCTTCAGAGCAAAAACAATAGCTGCTAACTCCAGATCATGTGTTGGGTAGTTCCTCTCATACAGTTTTAGCTGGCGTGATGCATAAGCAATGACATTCCGATCTTGCATCGATCACCTAACCCATTGTGAGAAGCATCACTATAAACGTGTATTCTTTACCCGGAGTAGGTAAAGTGAGGACTGAGCTTCAGATTAAACA